>NW_027192577.1:88715-132238 GCF_042370625.1 Thermothelomyces heterothallicus | reverse complement strand
TCGGAAAAGAATTCCAATATCTTCCAGGCGACGCCACGCGACTGCACCCTCGACATGAGGCACACGCACAAGTGCCCTGGTTCCAGTGTGTGGCACACGAATGCCGATACCACTTCCGCGACAAATTCGAAAACAATCACTGGCCGACCCGACAGGAAAACGGGGACGGAAGTTTACGCCCTGTGGAATGGGTCTACGACGCGGGAAACAGAGCGGCCGAATTACTCTGGAAGATCGAAACCCGGAGTCTAGAAGGCATCACGGTAGTTCCAAGACGAGCCTGGCCTAGACTTTATTAGTTCTAATTATAACTAGTAGGTTTTTATCTAGGGAAACTTAATATAATAGGGCTAGACTTAGGTTATAGTATATTATAAATCTACTAGCCTAAAGACTAGATATAACCTGGCCTAGTTCCTCTAATACTTTAAGAGCGTCTTTTCTAACCCCTATAAGAAGATAGTCACTCTATTAGAGCTCGAGTTCCTATAATAGAGAGATAATAAGCTATTCTCTACCTTTATTATTTAGTTCGAGGTAAAACTCTTAAAGGTAGGTAGTCTCCTTTAGAATAATAAGATATACCTAATTAAACTATAATAATATCTCTCTCTAAGACTTAAGTATATAGCTATTAGATAAGGAATTCCCTAAGATAACTATATAGTAGTAATAGAGAGATACTATAAAATTACGATAGACCTTAAGGCTCTCTACCTAGGTAATAGATATTAGTAGATATAAAGACGATAGGTAACCTCTAAGCTATAGAGAGAGAAGGACATCGATAGGGATATACCGATAATAAGTATTAACTTAGTACGAACTAACCTATAGAAGAAAGGTCCTAATAAGGACTGACTAAGAGGATATAGAGGAGACGTCCTATAGGTAAAATAGGTTAGCTAGGAGGTATATATAGTATAATAGGTAGCTAGAGTATATATCTAGTACAGATAGAGGGGCCACTTTATTACCAAGTATAAATATACCTTTACTAGAAGACTAGTATAGTAGGACTAGCTAAGGGCTGACGTTTATTCCCTAGAGGCTAAGGAAGAAAGAGAAGATAGTAACCTATCTAACGAGGAAGATAAGGAATAGGGAAAAGAATAGCCCCCGAGCAAAGTCTTACGAGGGGGCTAGAAGACTATAACTACTATAAAAGCGAGTTTATAGAGATTAGTAGGAGAATAGATAGACCCTCTTTTCTTATCTTAGTCTTCCTTAACTCTACTAGCTTTATAAATACTTAGGTAGATAATAGATATTCTAGCTATAGCATTATTAGTAAAAGGGTATATTAGAAGCTTAGACTTAAGTAAATTAATCTATTAACCCCCTATACCCTTAGTATTATAATAGGGGTATATCCTAACTAAAAGATCACTTAAATAGTCTATATTATAATAGATATTGATAGATAGGAGAGTTAGGCTATATTCTATATAATCCCTAGACTAATATAGGATATTATATTAGGTCTTCTATAGATATAATATTAAGAGGTTAAATTAGATATAAGTACTAGTATCCTAGAGATTAAAGTATAGCTAGGACTATTTGTCTAGGAAGTCTCTTTATAGACTAGAAAGATAGGAATCTCCTAAATTATAGGTATAGTTTTTATAGGCTTAGTCCGGAGAGTACGGAAAAGGAAGACCTCTAATACCTTCCTAGTTATAAGCATCCGGGAAATGATAACTATCTTAGAATCGAGGTATAAACTTGACAAGGGTATAATAGAAAAAGGGAATAACCACTTAGAACTAGAGGTAACCTTACTAGAGGAGCTTTATAACTTCGCTAACCTCTTTGATAAGGAGAAGGCTAGTAGATTACCCCTATATTATAACGCTACTAACTACTATATTAAGTTAAAAGAGGGTCCCGATAGGAAGATTCCTAAACTCCCCTAGGGACCCCTTTATAATATACTACAAGATTATCTATTAGAGGTCTAGAAATAGGTCGTTAATCTACTAGATAAGGGATAGATTCGAGCGAGTTCCTCTTTGGCTGCTACTCCTATCCTCTTAGTAAAGAAGGCAGATAGGGGATAGAGATTCTATATAGATTACCAAGCCCTAAATAAGATTACAAAGCAAGATCGATACCTACTTCTACTAATCAAGGAGACTCTCTACTCCTTAGCTAGGGCTTAGTAATTTACGAAGCTAGATATTAAGGCGGCCTTCTATTATATCCGGATTATAGAGGGAGATAAGTATTTAATAGTATTTCGAACCCGGTTTAGACTCTTCAAGTAGCTAGTCTACCTCTTTAGATTAGTAGGTATACCTATAACTTTCTAGTAATATATTAATAATACTCTTGGCCTAATACTCGGAGACTTTATAATAGTATACCTCGATAATATCTTAATATATATAGCAGGTAGTAGAAAGGACTATATAAAACGAGTTAGGGAAGTTCTCTAGAGGCTATAGGTAGTAGGGTTAGCTCTTAACCTTAAAAAGTACGCGTTTACTATAAAAGAAGTCAAATACCTTAGCTATATTATTAAGGCTGGTGCCTAAGTTTGTCCCGACCCCGAGAAGCTTGCTACCATTTACGATTAGGAGGCGCTATAGAAAGTTCGAGGGGTATAGAGTTTCTTAGGGTTCGCTAACTTCTACTATGACTTTATCCCTAACTTCTCCGAGATAACCACGCCCTTAATATGGTTAACTCGTAAGAATACCCTGTTTCGGTAGGGAAGGGAGGAGTAGGAGGCCTTTAATACCCTTAAGGTAGCCTTTATCTTGGAACCTATCCTAATATAATAGGACCCTGAGCAGGAGATAGTTCTCGAGGTAGACTATTCCGGAACGGCCCTTGGTAGATACCTCTTCTAATAGGGAGAAGATAGGGTTCTATATCCTATAGCCTATTATTCTATAAAATTAACCCTAGCCGAAAGGAATTATACGATTTACGACAAGGAATTACTTATAATTATCTCTTACTTAAAGGCTTAGTTAGTAGAACTTTATAGTATTTCGACCCCTTTCTAAATCCTAACTGACTATAAGAATCTTAAGTACTTTACCTAGCCCTATCTAATTAGTAAATGATAAGCCTAATAGGCTAAGATACTCTCTTACTTTAACTTTGAGCTCTATTACTACCCTAGATTATAGGTATCCTATCTAGATACCCTCTCCTATCGTAAATAAGATTTCCCTAAAGATATATAGCGTACTATATAACTCCTTCCTACTATCTAACTAGATACCTCTACTACCTTAGAGTTATCGAAAGTGTCTAACCTACCTAAGGGGAGTAGCATTTTTATAAATAGTTTGCTTATATCCCTCTAAGACAAGGGGGTTCTTAAGGACAAACACTATATATACTAACTCTAAGCTATCTAAGATAGGGCTTAGAAGTTCCCTAAAGAGGTAAATATAATATAAACCTAGATTATAGACTACTCCCTAAGTATATAAGGTACTCTTTAGTTTTAGGGGAGACTCTAGCTCCCTATATAGGAACCACTTATTATTACTATCCTCTAGCGAGTTTATAACTCTCCTATATTAGGTTACCTAGGGAGGAATAGGTTATTTAAGATGCTTTAATAGGACTATTATTAGGATCTTATATCCTCTGATACGAAGCGGTTTATAAGGAACTATTATATATACTAAAGGGCTAAGATATTATAATAACTATAATAAGGACTCCTCTAACCCCTACCTATTACTAACCGCTTCTAGAAATAGATTTCTATTAACTTTATAGTCAACCTCCTAATATAAGATAAGAACTTACCCTATTACCTTATAATGATCACTAATCGACTATCGAAATACGTCTAGCTCGAGGCTATATCTTTAATAGAGGCCGAGGTATACGCCCTCTAGTTCTAGGATATATAGTAGCGGTTTTATAGGTTTCTAATATAGATTATTACCAACCGTGGCTTAGATTAGCTTAGCTAGTTCTAGACTTCTCTCTATAAGATTATTAAGATCGAATAGTTACTATCGATAGTATATTACCCCTAGATAGACAGAGGTATAGAACGTATAAACTAGGAGGTATAAACTATCCTATAGACTATCGTTTCCTTTACCTAGTACGATTAGCCCGAACATCTTCTAGTATACTAGCTTACAATTAATAACTATAACTTATCGGTAACTAGAACAAGCGTAAGTTACCTCCTCTATAGCTATAATATAAGTCCTATCTAGTTCGCTAATCTCCTAGACACTCCCACTTCGACCCTACAAGGGAAAGCTATTAACTTCTTATACTACCTAAAAGAAGGTATAGAGTAGACCTAAGCTACTATTATATATATATAGCAATGCTAGTAAGAAAACGTTAATCGATCTTAACATCTAGCTAAAAGGTTTAAGGTAGGGGATAAAGTATAATTATCCCTATATAATATTAAAACTAACTACCTAAGTTAGAAACTCGATTAGGTTAACGTTAAATATAGAGTAATAGTAGTATTAATATCGCTAACCATTACTTTAGATATCCCCTAGGGCCTATACCCTACCTCCTATATTAATCTAGTTAAGTATACTATATCTAATCTACTCCCCTTATAATATATATTAGATACTTACCCTAGCCTAGTATTAGAACTTTCATAGAATAGATTACTATAAGAGAAATATAAAGTAGAAGCGATTCTTATAGCTAGGAATACTAGGGGGAGGGGAAACCGCTATAATGTATTAGTAAAGTAAAAAGGATACGATACCCTAACTTAGGAACTATTAGAAAACTTAGAGAATACTAAAGCGCTTGACACTTTCGAATAGGAATAGGGGGACATATACCTAAATGATAGGCCGGTTATAAAGAGAAAACGTAGAAGAACATATAAGTAAATAATCTAAAATTTCCATATATATAGGCAAACCTAGGGCAGACAGGCAGCAGCCACGTTACAGACATACTAACCGAGCTAACTACAAAATAAACATATATAATAATAACTTGCCACGTACTTACTCCTTATCCTCCCTTAAATACTTAACCTCCTCCTCCTCCTCTACTATATCTTTAGGAGCCGCGAGGGCAGGCTCCTTATAGTCGCGGACTAGGTATAGCACGCGCTTGGTCGGGGAGCTAGAACGCTAGGCACGGGTGTAGTTAAAGTCGATAGGGACGGGTATAGGGCGTATAGTAGTAGCGTAATAGGCCTAGGACGTAGGCAAAGGTATACCTAAGATATAGGTGATAAAGGCGGTATTAGTATTGACTAAGGTTAATATATTCTTATTCGTATATTATATCTAGTATAGTATATGATCATTTTACGCCATAGTATAGCGTATAAGCTACCTGGTAGCTTATAGGGCAGGGGTAGGGTTAGAGGTAGTAGGGAGGGTATTACCATGGTAGGAGGGGGTATAGGGGAGCGTAACCATAGTACGGTTATCGCTATAGCAATAGGAGTTAACAGCCTAGGCAGGGGAGAAGGCGAGCTAGGTAGGGGAACGGTTAGCCTATATAGCCTTTATAATTATAGTAAAGGAACGTACTAGGGCGGTAAATATAGGCATAAGGACTACCCTACGTATATTATAGTTTATAATCTTCAGCTAAGGGGGAGTCTCTAAGGCTATACCTTTATTATAATAATATATAATCTTATAGATACCTATATATGAATATAGATTATTTACCTATAATTATAGGTCCTAAATACAAGGATTATAGGTAGAATAGTATATTATATAGGATATACTATAACTAGGGATATATATAATATTATTACTACTTAGACCCTATACCTAGCTTACCTAACCTACCTACCCTATACCGAGCTCACCTATCCTACCTACCTATCCCACCTACCCTATACCTAGCCTATAGGGCAGATCCAGGCCTTATTAAGCTCCTCCTACATCTTTACAAATACCCTACCAAAACACACGAAACTACCATCACTAGAAAGCTCGCGAGAAACGCTATCTAACGGTACCACCCTCAACTACGCGCGAGCCGTTACGGCTATACGACGGGCATCGCGAACATAGAAGCCGAACCTAACCGTAACCCGACCACACTTCATACGACCGTCAAAAATTTTCACTATATAGACCACCTAGCGCCCTAATACGTGACGTCGACTTAAGGCCTAACGCCGAGCCACTAAGTGGGGAGGCCTATAGCTTCGAGCTAATCAAAGGGGGGCCTACTATAGGCCTACCCTACCCCAGATATCGAGGAGCTAAGGGGTCTTGTTACGTAACTAGTCGACCTTATACCAAGCCCTAAACGGGGCAAGGCATAGGACCTCGCTAATAGGCTCTTACTAGGCCTTATAACTACCATTATAGGCCTGGTTCTAAATGTATAGGAAATCGTGGCCGAGGAAGTCAGAAAGGGACTTAAAGAAGCCCTTAAGGCTACCCCTTGCCCTACCTAGGCATAGGTAGCTATAGGGCCGTAACAGGGGGTAACAGGCCCCTAAGGAGTCCTACCATCGGCTAAGGCAGTGCCGTTACAGGCCTTACGGGAGGTTACGATATAGAATGCGAGCCTATAGGAGGACCTTAAAGCCCGAACCTTGGCCAAGATAGTCTAAGTAGTTAATAGAGCTTCTAACCGCTAGGGAGCCGTCGTGGCTAGGAAGCTCCTAAGCGGGGATATAGTAGTAGTCTTTAAGGACAAGGCTACCAAGGATTAGTATTCGGCTAACAAGCGATAGGTGGTTACGGCCTTTAGAGAGGAGGCTAGGGAGGTTAGTAAGGCCTATATAGTCCTAGCTAAAGGAATTCGGAAGGAAGAGCTATAGGGGGTTAATAAACAAGACTTTAAGGGGGCTATAGGCCTACACTCGATTAAAATAGTTAAATTCTGGCTGCTAAAGAGCCTGTAAAGAAAGTAGGCCACGGTGCTCCTAGGCTTATAGGACCTCGAAGAGGCCTAGAAGGCCTATAACGAGGGCGTAGTCTAGGATGCCCGAGTACTAGACTACGAACCCTACTAGGATACTCTAGAGCTAAGGCAGTGCTATAGGTATTAGAGCTTCGGCCATACCTAACGGTACCATTAGCGGCTGGCCCGTTATAGCCGTTATAGCATAAAGGCCTATAGGGAGGGAGGGAAGACTAGGGAGGCCTAGTGCCCTACCTACTCTAACCAACTCCCTTATAGATATATAGCCTGTGATAGCCCCTATATAGCCTGGTATAGGGGCTGCCTAAAGAAAGTTAAAGCCTAGGAGAGGGCTAGGGAGGCCTACTAGTATAGACCCCGGACCTTCTAACTACTAGAGTAACCACACCAGAAGGTAACCTTCGAGTTTAGCAGGCAACTAGAAGACAATGACCACTACCAAACTAGGACTAAACGCCCCCGTAGAAGGCCTACCCTAGCCTAGCAGGTAGCTAGAAATGCCTTGTCCGATGCCTAACAGACCCGTATCTCCTCACTACGGCCTAGAGCCCCCTCCTATAGGGCGATAGCTATTAAGCCTACTACTACCGTACCCCCGTCCTCTGCTCCGGCTACCTCGAATACAAATTAAGATCCTCTAGTAGAACACCTAAGGTAATAAACAGGCCCTCGAGGTCCTACTAGAGGAGGCTAAATACAACCTACTAGCTATCTAGGAACCGTAGATTAACTAGTTTATAGGGTTAATATACTACCCCTAGGCCTTGAAATACCACCTAGTTTATAAGCCTAAAGGCAAGGCAGCTATTCTAGTAGCTAAACGGTTCCTAGTCAGCTAGTAGGACTACTCGGCAGAGGAGAACTAGTATAGGGTAACCTTTTTAACCCTAGGAGAGAAGGGGTTCGAACTTTAGTTAGTCTATAATAGCAAGGGCAAATAGGCCCTCTTATAGGACCTACCAGCCCTACCTAGGCTAACCTACCCCCTAGTTCTTATAGGCAACTTTAACCTTTACTACCCGGTCTAGGACCTATTTGACAGGCTTAGCCCGGGGGCTAGGGACCTCTTTAGCCTTATAGACTAGTAAGACCTCGACCTACGAACGCCATATAGCCAGGTTACTAGGGCCCCCTAAGGGGACTAACGTAGCCGGCCTTCTACGATAGACCTATTCTAGGCCTCGGCTAGGCTAGAAACGACCTATAGAGATATCGCGGAACGTAAGAAATCCGACCACTACCTATAGGCCCTAAACGTCTCCCTCTAGGGGACTAACGGGCCTATACCGGCTAGTAAAGGGTAAGACTAGAAGAGCCTAGACGAGGAAGTCGCATAGGCCGAGGCAGCCTACCTCCTACTCTGGCTTGGTAGGTAGGTATTAGCCCCGGCCGGGCCCGTCTTCTAGGGCCCGGAGGAGCTTCTATAGGCCTTTGACAGGCTTATAGAGGCCCTCGAGGAGATAGCTACGGTCTCGGCTCTAGCAAAGAAGGCTAGTACAGGTGGCAAACGAGCTCGATAGTGGACGAAGGAGGTTCGGGAGGCCTAGAAGAGGGCTAAGGAGGTAGAGAGGGCCTATAGGGGCACCCTAAACCCCTATATATAGGAGGCACTTTGGCAGGCCCTATAGGACCAGGCTAAGACTATTATAGCCGTAAAGACTAAGAGCTAGAGAGCTACACTATAGGAGGTAACTAACCGGCCAGACCTGCTATAGAGGCTAGAGCGGTAGGTAAGGCTATAAAGCCACCTACCGGTCGACCCCCCGAAGCTCCCGGCCTTCGAAGGAGGGCTTATAACCTACTAATAGAAGGCTAGGGCACTAGCCAATAAGTTCTTCCTAAACCCGGAAGCAGACCTGTCAGATATTAACGACCTAGATCTGAACGACCACTAGGAGCCGAAGTTCGAAATGAGCTAGAAGGTTATAGTAGGCGATGTCAGGGTAGTACTAGCTAGAGCAGCCCCGTAGAAGGCCCCGGGGGAGGACCTCCTCCCTATAGGCCTCCTAAAGGCCTATAGGTAGCCGCTCTACCAGATACTAGCTATATTAGCCTTAGAGAGCTTACGGCTTGGCTGTTTCCTAGCCCGGTTTAAAAGGGCCAAGACAGTAGTCCTCCGTAAGCCTAGCAAACCCCTATAGGCCTACTTCACCCTAGGTAGCTATAGGCCTATAACGCTCCTGCCAACGGTAGGCAAGGTACTAGAGGCTATAGTAGCCTAGAAGGTAACGGCTGTCGTAGAGGCCTATAGGCTTCTCCCGGCCGAGTAGATAGGCAACCAGGAATATAGGTCTACCGAACTAGCTATTCGGCTTGTTATAGCCTAGGTTTAGGAGGCTTAGAGGTATAAGGTAGCTACCTCCCTCCTATAGCTCGATATCTTAGGGGCTTTCGATACTATTAACCATACCTAACTACTAGCCACTCTATAGAGCCAGGGCTTCCCGAAGTAGCTAATGGTCTAGGTTAGGGAGTAGCTATAGGATAGGGTAGCTATCCTTTACTTCGATAGCTAGAAAACAGAAGATATAGTAGTAAAGGCTAGGGTCCCCTAGGGGTTACCCCTCTCCCTTATACTATTTATCCTCTATATAGCCTCCCTCTACTAGGCTATTTACTAGGCTAGCCCTGTAGTTAGTTTGGTAGGCTTTGCCAATAATACTAACCTTCTAGCCTTTAGGAGGGCTAAGGAGGCCTATAACGGCTAGCTATAGAGGGCTTAGGAGGCCTACCTATAGTAGGTAAAGACCTAGGGTATAGCCTTTGCCCCGGAAAAGTACGAACTTATCTACTTCAATAGGGGCCGGAAACAGTAGTCGCGACTACTAGAGCTCCTACGGCCTAGAGGGGGTACTACTACTATAGCCCCTTCGAAGTCAGCTAGATTCCTAGGGGTCTGGCTAGACTAGAGGCTATAATAGGGCCCCTATTATATAAAGGTAGCTAAGAAGCTAGAAACCTAGGAGTTTACCCTAACTAGGCTTGCTACAAAGACCTAGGGCCCTAGCCTACTATAGGCCTGTAAGGTCTATACTAAGTATATCTATAGCGCCCTAACTTACAGGGCCTTAAACTTCTATAAGCCTACCAAGCTAGGGGGTAAGCTGGAAGGCCCTATTAGGGAACTATCAAAGGCTTAATATAAGGCCCTTTAGGTAGTTACTAGGGCCTATAAGGCTACCCCTATCTACTACCTTAAAACAGAGGCCTAGGTACTACCCCTTAACCTCTATCTTAACAAGAGGCTAGCCAACTTCAAAGCTAAACTCGACTAGCCACTCCTATAGACCGGGGCAGGCCTAGGGGCCTCCCGGGTCCCTACGAGGGCTCTTATCTAACAGGCCTGTAATAGGCTAAGCCAGAGGTTCCGGAAGAGAAGGACCGGGGCAAGGGGCTAGGAGCCAAAGCCTATAGCCCTAGAGGTAACAAGGTCGACAGTCTAGTAGTAGGTTTAGGAGGGCTATAGAGGGGGTCAACCCCCCCTATAGACCCTATAAGGAAGGCTATAGGCTACGGAACTGGCCGTGGTAGCTAGCTAGAGCAACTGTTAGAGGGCCGACCAAGCCGGTAGGAGGATATAGCGCGTATCTAACAAGGACCCTCCGTGTCTAGTTTTTACAGGGGAGGGCCTATAAAGGCACTAGGGCCTAACGAAGGCCTAGAGCTCCCTACTAGTATAGGCCTATATAGGGGCTATTAGCCTTAGTGACTTCCTTTTTAGGGTTTAAGTCCTAGGGGTTAGTACCCCCTACTATGCCTGTAGCTAGGGGAGGGAGACTATAGAGCACCTAGTTATATAGTGCCCGAACCTACCAAGAAGCCGAACGTGGGAACCCTAGGAAATACAGTTATAAAGGGACCTAGACCTCGTTTTACGGGGTATAGGGGCCTATAACTATCGTTTGGCAAGGAGGGTTCTATAGTAGCTGATGGACCTAGGGAGGCTCCCGGAATACCGCCTCGTAAGGAGGCTAGACTAGGAGGGAAGGCCTCTTTAGGGCTGTTCTAGCCACTTCTCCTTTTCTTTATAGTGTATTAGTATTCTAGATTGGGCGTTAAAGGAGGGACAGAGGTTTTTATCTGGCCTATTAGGTATGGTTTCCTTTATATATAACTAGAGAGGCTCTGGTATGCTTATTGGTATAGTGGCGTAGGACTAATAATAATAATAATAATAATAGTTTTTAGGCAGGGCTTTTAAAGATAGGATGAAAGAAGGCTTAAGCTATTAGTATTTAGCCCTACTACATTAAATAGATAGGCTATTTAGCCCTATTTACTAAATAGTCAGGTTGTTTGGTAGCTAACTAAGCTAGATACGCGGTTTGAAGTAGCCTATATATAGTAAATAGTAGAGTTTGGAATAAAAGCAGTAACAAAGACAACGGTATAGGGAATAGTAATAGGTTTTCTAGTGTTAAAACAGATTTAGGGTAGCCTATTAAAGGTATATATCTCTAGGTATTATTTGGCTTCTTCTAGCCAGGTACGACGCCCTAGGTCTGGCTAGAAGCCTTCTACTTTAGGGGTCGGCCTCGTTTCTTTCTAGGTAGTGGTTAAACCTAATAGCGGCTTATATATTCCTAGATCAATTCGCTAGAAGTAGCCTCTAGTTTACTCTAAGGGAGCCACTAATCGTCTTTTATATCAAATCCAAGCTAGTAAACCAGGTATTTAACCCTTAGGCGCTTTTTTCTATATATACAGTGGTTGACAATCTTCTCGATCCTCTAGTATTCCTTACTATCGACCAAGATTAGCTATAGCGGTAGTATAGTTCTTTTGAACGGATCGGGACCTTATTTAACATGGTAGAGTTAAGTAACAGATACGACTAGATAGACCTTCTAGGATTTAGGAAAATCTAACTTATAAGCTAGTTTTCCTACCCTTCGCTTGATTTTAAATGGTCCTACTCTCTAGGCTAACCATTTCCTATTAGGTTTACCAGGTAAATAGTATCCCTTGTATAGCCGTAGTCAAACGGTATCCCTAACTTCGAATTCGGTAGGTATATATCTCTAGTTATACCGTAGTTTGGCTAGTGCTATAGCCTGATCAATCATTTCACTAGCTTTGGCCTAGTATTGCTTATATAGGATTTCTAAGGCCTTATACCTACTAGTTCTAGCGGTTTTCTTACTTAGGATATCTAGTACTAAGTACGGTTTAAACCTATATACTAGTTCATTTAGGGACCTCCTAATGCTAGTAACCAATATATTATTAAGGTAGTGCTATAAGGCTAGTAGGACTTTAACCTATAAATAGTCGGAATTAACTATAAAGTTTATCCGTAAGGCGATTTCCACGGTCTGGTTCGTCCGTTCGGACTGCCTATCGGTCTAAGGATAGTAGGCCGTAGAAAATAATAGCTTGGTTCCTAATAATACAAATATTTCCTTCTATAAGTCGGATATAAACTTGGGGTCGCGATTACTAATGATTTAAGCTAGTATTCCCTAGTCGGTAAATATCTAGGTCCTTAGAAGAACTATTACCTATTCCTTGGCTATATATGTCTAGCGACTAGCTACGAGAAGCTTCTTCTTACTAAACTTATATATTACGGTATAGAGTATATCTACTAAGGTATAGCCTTCGAGTAACTATAGGGTACCGGTGGTTAACGCTAGTGGCAAGTTGGTAATGAAGTCTATAGCTATTATATAGAATGGTATTAGCTAGGTATAAATTAGCTAGAGTTCCCCTGGTAGTAGGTTATAATCGGTCGAGTTTACCTAATATACCTTATAGTGCTATACGAACTTTAAAACCTTCTAGGCCTTCCTACGGAAATAAATAGCTATAAGCTTATTTATTATCTTGTTTTTACTAAAATAGTATATATCGTTATAAACCATCTAAAGGATTTGGTTGATGTAGTTTTCTAGGAGGTAAAGTCTTCTAGTGCTATCGAAATCTATATAGAAAAGCAGTCCGTTTGTAAGTTCGAACGGTCCTATAGGTAGCTTTGGCCGTTTACGTTTTCTAGCTCTAGTATAGTCATTTCTAACCGAGTTTTTCTTGTTTTCGCGGAGAGCTTAATAGATAGGTCCGTACTTCTAGTCCTTAGGATAGCTAGCGATAATTCTAGCCCTAAATTCGTCACTAAGCACTAGTTCTATAACAGTTATATCTACTATAAAGGCCTTAGTATCCTAGTAATCGCTCTAGATATTCCTAAGCTCGTCGGTCAGGCTATCTTTAACCTTTAGGTCTTCTTATTCCTAGGTAGGTAACCTTAATAATATATCAGGTATTATATTTAGGGTTCCTAGAATATAAAAGATATTAAGGTTAAATCTAGATAGATAGTTAGTAGCATTAGCTAGTTTAAGGTTAGCCTTAGCTAGATCTATTATAATTAGGGATATATACTTTATAATCCCTTTCGTTAGTATATAGTTAGTAAGGACATTAACTAGGTACCTATTTAATTATACTATCTTCTAGAGTTTCTTAATTACCTAGACAAGTATAGCAATTTCTGCCTCTATAGATCTATAGCGCTTTTCCACGTTAGTAGTCGCCCTTAATATAAACAAGATAGGCTATACTTTACTCGAGGGGATATCCCTTCTAGGGATTTTCTTACTATCCTAGTCGCCCTTATGTTAGAAAGCGATAACGCTATAGCCGTCACGGTAGGCATCTAACTTAAGGAATAGTAGTCTTTCTAGGCGGTGGTGGTAGAGAAACTCCTAGTTATATAAGTGTTCCTAAAGTAACCTAAAGGATTTAAGTTCTTCCTTAGTTAGGGTAAACTTAACAGTAGAAGTAACTACTTTCCGGGCCCTTTTAGCTTTCCTAGGCTCAAGCTTTCCTTCTTTCTATACTACGGCCATTAGCGCCGTCTTCTGTACCTAAAGTGGCCTTACTTTTGCATCGAACTATAGAATGCCCTTCCTAAGCTATCTAGCCATTCTAAGGTAGTGCTCTAGACCGTTAAGTATATCTAGGAACTTTAGTTTCTTGAAAGCGGCAATGTAGTCATCGGTTTTAGTGATGCCTTTGCCATTTATAATATACCTAAGGAGCCTTATAGCTAGGTAGCCTATAAATGATTTAGGTATGCTAATATATATATAGGCCTTATTAAGGATTTTGTAAATGATATATAGGTATTTAAGGTATTCTTCCTTGGTTTTGCTAAAGATAATAATATTATTAATATATACCCTGACAAAATAGTAGTATTTTAGGAAAAGTCTATCTATATAGCATTATATAAAGGCTGGTATATTCTTGAAACCTATAAGTACTACGTTTAATTTTTCTAGGCTATAGTAGCTTATAACGACTATATAGTTACTATACTCCTTAACTATACGTAGCTAGTAGAAAAATCCTAAAGCATCTAAGGCTATAAAGAACTTATTACCGACTATAGCGGCTATAATGTCATCCTAGTCAGGCAGGGGATAAATATCTAGGACCGTGATTACATTTAACAGTTATAGGTTAACTATACTTCGGCTTTTCTTAACCTCTACCTTAGGCTTTTTGGAAACTTTCCTCTATATAATAAAGGCTAGGCATATAATTAGGGTAGGTTTATCTATAAAAGTGAATCTCCTAGATACCTAGAGTTAGTTATAATGCTTATCAAGGGCTTTACGGTCTTTAAGCCCTATTAGGTATAGTCTGACCATATAGACTTGCTTTTACCATCTGTTAACTAGATTGATTCGTATCTTCTAGTGTTCTAGCATCGGTACGATTCCCCTGTCCTAGTAGAGGTTGTATTTATCTAGAAGTTCCTTTACCTTAAGTGTAAATTTAGGGTTTACGTTAATAATACTAACGCTATCCTTGCTTTTAATAGCTAGGATGTCGTTAGGTTTCTCAATGCTATATAATAGGGTATAAAAGCTTATTACGTTTAGTAGAAGTTCCTAGTCAC
Source organism: Thermothelomyces heterothallicus (assembly GCF_042370625.1). NCBI lineage: Eukaryota > Fungi > Ascomycota > Sordariomycetes > Sordariales > Chaetomiaceae > Thermothelomyces > Thermothelomyces heterothallicus. Next base: position 117,456 of record NW_027192577.1, on the reverse strand, counting down.
CATTAGCCTTTTCCTAGTAGTATACGTACTAGGCTTCTTCTAGCCTTTTCTTTACCTCTTACTTGGTGATTCCGTCCTAAACCTCGGCCTATATATCTTCTATATCCGTTACGCTAATCTATATAGCGGTGTCTTCTCCTAAGTATTCTGATAGATAGCTAACCTTATCCCCTTTTCAGATAATTATAGGGGTATTAGTATCATTTCGGATGATTACTACCCTAGGGGTATACTAGGTAATTATAGTGTCCTAGATTCCTTCTTAGCTAGTAGTAAAATAGAAGTACTTATCCTCTAGGAGGTTATTAGGTAATAGAATGAAGTATATCTCGAGTAGCTAGGTAGATTATATAGGTATAATAGTATACTAGGTGGCAGTGACTTTCTAAGAGATAGGCTTAGGGTTCTTTTTTATAATATCCCTATAGACCTTTATATTAGCCAATGATCTAGAGGTATAGATGCCCTTGACAAAGTTAATCTTAACACTATAAGCAATTATAAAGTCAATACCTAGTAGTATCTTTAGAGCAAGTTCGTTAATGACATCGGCTATAATATAGATATATCTATCAATTGGCATATTCCTAGCCTCTCCTAGGATATAGAAGTCAAACTTGACCTACTCGCTAATCGTAGTCCTTAAATTGACTCCTTTAAGAGTATAAGATTTGCCTTTGATCTATTAGGGGTTCTTTGCCTATCAGGAAATCTATATCCGATTAACTAGGTTAGTTAAATTACCTATATCGAAACAAATGTCTATGGTTTAGTCTCCTAGGTTAGCTTAGACCAGAATATAAAGGTAAGACGTCTTTCTTATCTGGCAAAAAGGTATTTCCGTGCTCGGGTTTGCTTTAACGACTTGGCTAGGTTCGAAAGAAAGTAGGGTAGTTTCCTATAGTACTTCTACGGACGGTTCTAGTGGTATAATAGTACCTGACGACGTAGTCGCGGTTTCCGTAAATTCTCGTTCTACCTAGGGAAGCTCTTCCGTTAGTAGTTTAGGTAGGCGTAGCTTCCTTCTACAATCCTAGCACAAATGATAGTATAGCTTTCCTTGACTTATAAAGACCTAACTATAAAGATTATACTTGTTATCGTCCTTCTAGTGGCAGTTTTCCGTGACAGGGGCAAGGAAATATACCTCTCCTTTGCTAGCGTCCCCTTTGGTTTCTAACTTATAGTTACTAATTAGAAGGTAACCGGTAGCCTTAAGTTCTTTATATTTGGCTTTAGCTTTTTCATCCTCTCCTAATACTATTACCGTGTTATAGTAGTAGTATATACTATCTTTATTAATATATTTTTGACTATAGTAGTAGAACCGTCTAAAGTAGGGATTCCGTTCGCTATATCTACCCTTTTCCTAGGCTCTAATGCCCTATAGGTTGCTATTTCTAACTTGGTTATTACATTCCTTTGGTCGAGACTCCTAGTTATAGCTTTAGAATCGCTCCCCTTACTAAGGATATCTATATTTCTATTCCTCCCTTTGCCTATAATGGTCGGTCTAGTACCACTAGCCTTAGCTACTCCTTTAGGGGTCTATATATAACTAATTAGCTTATTCCTTGTCTATATTATCGCTATTACTACTACTAGTCCTATCTAAGGTATTATTGACATTAAATATAGCTACCTTCCTTAACCTCTTTTTGGCTCTAAGTTCCTTTAAAAGAGCTTCCTATTTTTTAGAGGTATAGAGGAGGTACTAGTCAATGGTATCTATCTTGCATAGCTTAGGGCAGAGCTTACAGAGTAAGGGAGTCATCGCTAACCAGAGTCTAGTTAGGAGCTAATAGTTCGTTTTATCTCCCTAGACTTGGGTATAGTAGAAGAGATCTATAGCGAATTTATAGATAGATTTACCTAAGGCTAGGTTATCCTTGGTATAGCTATTCTAAACTAGTTATTGACCTATTTAGTTAAACTAGATACTAAATCATTCCTTAATCCTTTAGAGCTATATCTCTATACTTAGGTATAGGGTCTCCTTCTTAGTTAGCGATAATTATTACTCGTATCATTATAAGGCTAACCTATAGAATAATACCTATAGGTTATTTTATAGGAGAAGCTCCTTAGAAACATTTCCTCTAACCATATTATAGATACATTCGATCTAGAGATTAGTATTAGTATAGCAATAGATCTTTTTATAATAGAAGATTAACTAGCCATTTATGATCTTTTAGTCGGTATCTAGCTAAAGTAGGCCAATATTAGTAATCTTCTAGGCTTAGTCTATTACTAGTTATAGCGCTATATATACTAGCTATAGCTAAAGGGAACTAATATCTACTTAGTTAGTTATAGCGCTCTAAAGAAGTCTAACTATTACCTTCTAGAGTAGTCTTATAATCACTTCCTCTATTAGGTCTAGTAATAAGAAAGGTATATATCCCCTTATAAGGTTATCCCCTACTAGTATCGGTATTATTATTAGTAATCCTTCTATTGGTTGGACTATCGGCCAGAGGTTTTATAATAACCCCTACTAGGATTCTTCCCTTTCTAGAAGTTCCCTCGGTATATTAGTTATAATTATAGACTAAATAGCCCTAATAGGTCTACTTAGTATCTAATCACCCTATCTACTTAGACTTACTAGGTTTAGCTTAGGCCTTAGGGTCTCTAGCAGATCTAGTAGGCCTATAGGCAGAGTTATCCTTTATAAGGCGGTTTCTAGTAGTATAGTAAATTATTATACTAGGTCTTTAGGACTTAGCATTTTTAGGGTCTCTAAAGGTCCCCTATACTAGCCTTCCTCTTAAACTTATACTTCTGGTATAGTTCTTGCTATAGGTAGTAATAGTAGAATAAGAGCTTCGTTTAAGAGCTAGGGAAGGAGTCTTACAAAGTACCTAATAAGCCCTCTTAGGGTATAGTCGTTAAGAGTCTACGATTCTAGGTAATCCTCGTCTATTATGTAGTCGTGAAAATCCTAGATATATACTAAGTAGCTATCGGCCTCCTCGAGAGATATTACTAGCTTAAGGAGTCAAAGGTCTATTAGAGAGAGCTTCTAAACCTAACGCTAGTAGGCATTCCTAACGACAAAGTAATAGGTCTAATATACTTACTATAGTTTAGACTCATTTATCGGTTCTTAATAGTATTATTATTATTATTATTTTTAACCATTTAGGCGTCTACTTAGAGTAGAAGGGTATAATTACTTAACTTAGGCAAATAGTCTCCTATAGCGTTCAAATATAAATAGTAACGAAGATCGTAAATTCGAACCGGTAGTAGGTACCACTTACTATAGCTTAATGGCTATAAATGACTATAGCTCGGACTAGCTATAAGATATGATACTATAGCGGTATTCGCGCCATAGGTGGTACTCCTAGACTAACTAGTATGGTCTATAGAAGTGGTGATAAGATACGTTGATTCTTCCAAGTGCTAGAGGCACTTAGGGATGTTATCTAAATATATGTCTATGACCCCTGGCTTATCCCTATTGGTAGGTTAGTCGGATCTGACCTACTGATAGCTATATGCTGTAACAATCTCACCCCCTTTCCCTTTTTTTATTTTTTTTTGGGGGGGGGGATCTAAGAAACGTCCCTTCTCCCTAATCAGCCTAGCTTGTATCTATTTCTAGCTCTAGTAGTGGCTGGTACTATTGACGTTATATGGTGAAGCTTCTAAGGTTTGGCTGTACGTTAGTAGGCCTGCTTGTTATAGCTAACTATAGTATTCCTATATATAATATACTTAGTATGTTAGGCCTACTTTATCACTTATAAGGTTATACTAGTTGGTATTAGACCTGTTTTATAATAGTAGCCCCCTGCTATCCCTAAAATTTGTAGCGAGCAATATAAACCTTAATCCCTATACAAACCGACCTACGAACCTAGAACTAAGTAATAATTAGCTTTCCTCTGTATCACTCCTATTACGTCTTATGTAGGTTTTATTGCATTATTTCGAGTCTTGGCAATACGGGTCTGGGTCACTGAGTATAGTATACAAAGCGGACCAATTACCTGACTAGGCATCTAGGGCCTAGACAGGCCGTTTGGGGGTCTACGTATAATTATATAATATAATCATAACTAGGCTCTGGCGCCCTCTTTCCTTTGTTCAACCAGTCTTCAACACTTCATCACTTCAATTCAACACTTCCACTTCATGTTCTTCGAACCTACACTCAACTGGCTGTAACAAGTTCGTCATCGGTCAAAGCCTCAATTCTGGCTAATGAACATGGCCGTGCCCGAGGACAAGCGATGGCCACTAGTTCCACCAGACGTCGACAGGAGCACGATCGAAGTCGAGACGCCTGAACTCTCGATCACAGGGAACAGCATGCTCTACAGAGTCAAAGGGCACCCCGGCATAGTCTACAAGGCCAGAGCTGAGCCTCGAGAATACGAACTCCAGAAGGCGGCTGGCGATTGCGCAATTCCGGTCCGGGGAAGAGTGATGCTCAAGTCAGTATCCGACGGCAAAATTGATTTCATGGGCTTCCTGATGGATCTCGCAACTCCGATCACCGTTCCAACGGGCCCGGCCCCGCCCTTGGCCCCGGTCCTGCCGCCATCTCGACGCCATGACATCATGCACCAGATGATTCGGCTCGTGCAGCGCTTGCATGCCAAACGCATCGTGCACGGAGACGTGAAGCTGGAGAACATGCTTCTCGACAACCAAGGAAAACTCCGGCTTTGTGATTTCGCCGAGGGGCGGTACGTGGACGAGGACGAGAGCGTCTGGGAGGGGAATTCAACCTGGCATTACGAGTCTCCAAATAGGTTTTTGAGGGCGGAACGGATGAGAAGGGACCCGGCACCACCTACAATCGAGGATGACCTTTATGGCCTCGGTCTGAGCATCTGGCACTTGTATACTGGCAAGATGCCACATGAGGATATGGCTGGCGATGACGTGGGTCTGAAAGAGAGACAACGGAAGGGAGAGACGGTCGATGTGGCCAAGGTAGATGATCCGGAGGCTCGTGAGATCATCAGAGGCCTTCTTCGCCGAGGAGGAGCTCGGATTTAATTAGTGCACAAAATTGGTAGATTGTGAGGTAAGGACTTCTGGTTTGCAACAGGGGTAAACCAGTCCCTGGTTTCAACTCCTACCCTCCCTTCACACGTTGGACCCTAGAGCTTGTCACTATTAGATTGCCCACTGCCGCATCTCAACTTTTCACCGGGATACTTTCTTCCAGAGTCGCGTGCGTCTGTGGATGCGCTCGCTTGCTTCAGCTCGGCGGCAGGTGGCCTAAAGAACCAACGAACAAGGAAGAGTGACGCGACCCCACCCCGCTATAACGCTGTCACAGCAAGTCAAAAAACGCGGTCTGCGCATCATCACCAACATTCGAGCGTCCAAGCAGGACCGATCTCGACCATGGCTAGCTCTATGCTAGCCTTCGCCTTTCGACACTCCCTCCTATGGCCAAGAACAGTGGCTTCGCAAAGCGTCCGGCGACCTGCTTACCCAATTTCCCCATTCTGGAATCATCTCCCCGGACCATCGTTACCCCAATTTTGGCAATACCGCAACCAGCATACCATGGGTTCGTCAAGAACCAGGCGCTCCGAGCCCTTCCTAGTGAACTCGACGATTCGTGGCGATTCAGGAAGGATATACAAAGTTGAGGAGATTCTATCAGAGCGCCGAAAGCCCCTGTTGTGTGTGTACCGCGCCAGGTGTGTTCTTTTGCCTTGCGCGCGCCAGGCGGTGAGCAGGAAAAGGAAACTGACCGACACCTTCGCCGACAGTTCCGAAGGGAAACAGTTCATCCTGAAGGACATGATCAAAGGGGAGTTCGACTATCAACTGTCCCTGCAGACCCCCCTTGCCCCATGTCCACACATCAGGGTGCTGGTTGATACCATTCGCGACGACGAGATGTTTGTCTATGGCTTCCTCCCAGGCGACCTCCTCCATCTCTCCCAGCAGGCCTTGTCAAAGCAGACACGGAGGCATATCCTAAAAAGTGCCCTCCTCGGACTTGCCGAATTACATGATAGAGGCATTATCCACACAGGTCTTCAAACACCCTACTAACCCCTAGACCCCAGCTGTACAGGTGCTGACTTTGGCAGACATCAAGCCGAACAACATCCTCCTGGACTACGACACGACCGGCCCAGATATCCGCATCACCCAAGTGCGTATCTCGGACCTAGAGGATTCTGTACTCCTTGGCCCGGGCAAGAGCATAAAAGGCTGTCTCTGCGGCAACGAGCTCTGGCGTAGCCCCGAGTCCTGGGCGCGGGCCAAGCAAAATACTCCATCCGACATCTACTCGTTCGCCATCATGGCTATCTACGTCATGAGCAATGAGATGGTCTTCCGCGTGAGTGACGAGGAGCTAAAGAGCGATATGGCTTGGTGGCACATTCTCCGGCGTCACATCTCGTACTTTGCCGACGAGGCTGGGTTTCAGGGCCTACTTGGTCATATCGGGGAGGACAACCCCTTCTTCGAGCGGCTGATTGCCCTGACTGGCGACTTTAACGCCGACAAACCTAGGCAGCCCTTCGCCCTTTGGCATGGTGTGGAGCCGGATTTCCGCGACTTGGTAGGCAAGATGGCGAATCTGGATCCGAACAGAAGGATAACCGCAAGGGAGGCTTTAGAGCATCCTTGGTTTAAGAAGGCAGTGTTATAGTTCTAAGGGGTAGGCCTAGGTAAAGCCTAGGCCTATAATATAGAGCTTCTAGCCCTAGTCTAATATATATTCTTTAAAGGTAAAATTTTTATTATTTAAAGTAATTAAAGTCTTTTGATTATATTACTACAAATAATTAAAATCTTAATATTCTTTAAAGGCTTTAAGTACTAAGTAACCTAGTTCTTTTTAGTCTTAAATAATTAAGCTATATATTATATCTTAGGCTTCTTTTTATAAGATAAGTAGCTAGTTTAATAGTAAGTTTAAATAGTAGAAAGCTATTTAATAGCCTATATATTAGGTATTTCTTAGATTTAATTAGTTAGAGATATTATATATTGAAAAATGGTTAAATTAGGCTTGTAATAGTAGTTATATCTTTGAGTATAGGGAGTTGACTAGTAAAATTGGACATGTATTTAGACGTGTACCTATCTGGCCGTATTTAGGCGTCCAGGGGTTTTGGCCCCACCTGTCGGGAGACAGGTGTGGTACTCCGTACGGAGTACTGAACTAATTAGTCAGCCCCAACCACTGGGTACCTATTCCGCAGCATACGTCCCGTAACTGAACTCGATCCACCAGACTGTTGCAGTTGGCTTGGGGGTGCCTTTGCAACTTAACACCACACGTATCCATCACGACAACGAACGGTCTGCGCCCGCGACAAAGCACCCGCGCGAGTCCCAATCGCCCCCAAGGAAGCATGGCTCGGGTTAATCTTGGTCCCGGCCAGGGGCCGCCAAGCTTCTGGAAACGACAAATTACGTTATGGGAACATTGAATGGTCCACTGCAGCGGTCGAGTCGGCAATCATTCACGAGGATGCGTCTCGCCGTTCCTGCAACAAAGTATCCGTATTTTTGCCTTGGTTCTCTTGGAGCTTCTACCGCGCATTCATCGCCAAAACGAGGTCGAAGAGCGGCCGCTTAGTTCGGGAGCGAACACCAGCGGGTGCATCCTGGCCAGCGCTGGCCGCAGCAATCCACGATCATGGGCCAAGATTTCTCCGATGCCAGCTCCCGTTCTTCCTTCGACGACGACGACGACGACGACGACCCCGAGGCCGCCCTCAACCCGCACGGCGACGACGACAACGACAACGTGGCTCCCCTCCGCCTCCGCCGCCTGCCTCCCCGGGGAGAGCAGGATGGCAGCAGCACCGTGTTGCTGCCCGGGGACGGCACCGCCATGTCGGTATACATGATGATGCACCGGTACGTTGAGGGCCTACCTTTTCCCACATTCAGTTCGGAACGGGAGCTTGGAGGCTGATGCGTCTGCAGGATCCGGCGCCTGGTCATTGCCGCCATTGGTGAGCCGCGCGAACTCAATTTCGAGCGATGGGAGGTCCAGCAATATATATGACTGACACTTGACAAGATGACATCTACACGTTGGACGAGCTTCGAGCGCCCCATATGGACCGCCACGTTGTGCGGCCGCTCGTCGACCGGCTTTACAATCCGCAGGAGCCCGCGATCGGTTAGTATCACTGCGGTCTAACTCACCATGAATTCCACACTTACGGCAAGCTTGTTTGCAGTGTACTGTCTCGTCGCCAATCGAGTCCAATTCCTCCGTCCCCGTTCCAGCGAGGCGCTGCACCAGGGCGTTCACGAGTCGCGTGCCATTCTCTGCGAGCTTGTCGCAACCCGTATCCTCCGCCGATTCCGCGAAGATCATCCAGGGCGGCCAGGTCTCCTCCTCCTGGCCAACATCCTGGTCTCTGGCTTTGATCCTTGTGATGCGGCGCCCGAGTCTGTGCGGTCCCGTCGCCCGCAGTGGGCGATTCAGAAGCGCGGTGGCCACGAGCGGAAGGTGACCGCGCTGGAGCTCGCCATCATCTCGGAGAGCAAGATGCTCATCAAGTCTCCGGCCTGCCAGCTAGTCGTCGACGCCGTATACAAGGGAGTCGTTGTCTACACCCCCCTCTCTTTCGTCGACTTCCTCCCGGACCACTACAAGTACCACCCCGTCTCGCTCTATGAGCCTCGCCGGGCGCCCATTCTCAACCACCACCGGCTCATCGTGCCCCAGATCCGGAACGCGATAGAGCTGCTGCACTTCGCTATCCTACTGCTCCTGTACATGCTGACGGTGGCTCACTACGGGCTTGGTGCCGACATGGAGGGTCTCCGCCTCTACGAGACGTTATTCAATGTCTTCGCCGCTGGCTGGGTGCTCGAGCAGTTCGCGGCAGTCGTCGAGCACGGATGGGAGGTACATGCCCAGAACCTCTGGTCTTTTCTCGACCTTACTTTCGTCGCCATCTATGGCGCCTATGGCTTTGTGCGCGCAGTTGAGTTGCTGCTTTTCGACGACGCCTACTACGCCCTGCCGGTTCTCTGCACCGCCGCACCCGTGTTGCTGACCCGGATCGCGTTCACCTTGATGCCGGATAACATCGTCTTCATCGCCCTCCACGCCATGATGCGAGACTTCACCAGGCTCACCTTTATTGCCGTCTGGTGCTTCGCCGGCTTCGTCGTGGGCTTGCTGTTCCTCGCAAGGACAAGCGGTGAGGACTCACTGAACGCGGGCGTGACCTGGGCCACAATCACCAAATGGCTGCTGTGGTATGTAACCCGCAAAGAGAAGAGTCGATATCTAGAGGGGAAACATACAACGCTCATTTGCTAACACACGCTTTCAGGATCTGGTTCGGACTCGACGGGACGGGCATCGAGCGCTCCGCCGATTTCCATCTGATTCTAGGGCCGACCCTGATCATCACCTTTGCTTTCCTCGGCAACACGCTGTTCCTTACGATCCTCGTCGCCATCCTGACCAACACATTCTCCAAGATCATATCGAACGAAGCGGCCGAGATCCAGTTCCGCCGCGCAGTCCTGACCTTCCAGGGCGTCAAGAGCGACGCTATCTTCTCATATCCGCCGCCCTTCAACATGGCCGCGCTGATGATTCTCCTGCCGATCAAGTTCTTGGTCGGGCCGCTGGCCTTCCACCGCATAAACGTCGCCGCGATCCGGGCGCTCAACGCCCCAGTCCTCCTGCTCATTGGCCTGTGGGAGCGGCGGCGCGTGTGGGCCCGGCGGGCCAAGTCGTCTCGGTTCCGGTACTGGCGCTACTTTTCCGGCCTGTCTCCCCACGGGGACATCCAGGCCGTCTTCAGCTCGGAGCCGCCGCCCGAGATCGTGGACGCCCTCGAAAAGATGGATGCGCTGCACGATATGGCAACCGTCGACCACGAGCTTGCCGTTCACTCGCCCAAGGATCTGCGCGGGCCGCCCGCATTGGTTGTACGAAGGCGAAGGACGTCCAACAGCAGCAGCATCAGGAGGTTTGAGGTGTAGCACTTGTTAAGAGGGGGGGGGGGAATAATGGAACTCATGGCTTTGTTTATAATTATCTAACCACAATCACCTCTCTCCCCCCCTTTTTTTTCCCGCCTCTTGATGAGTGTTGATGATAATTAAGATAATCAAGGTTCAATCAAACACGGGCACGTTCCAACAGTTCGGACGGGCCGAGCTAATTAGACCTTTTTTTTAAAAATTCAAGGCATCAATCAGACTGTCCGTAGAGCATGTCCCTGACGATGAGACCGACGTCTCGGGCGGCGTCGCGGGCGGCGGCGGACCAGGCCGTCATCTGCACCCAGCCGTGGGTGAGGTCGGCATAGTGGCGCCAGCGGGCGAGCCCGCCGACGGCGCGCAGCTTGCCCGCGTAGGCGAGCCCGACGTCCCGCAACGGGTCGTACCCGTTGGTCACGACGGCCGCCGGCGGCAGGGACGCCAGACCCGCGCACGGCTGCTTCCCGGGGGCGACGTACATGAAGGTCGGCGAGGGGCCTGCCACACGGATATCTCGCGGAATGAATGAGTTCGGTTCGGTGTGCGCAAAGAAAAGGGGGGGGGGGGGCCACTTGGGGAGGGATCATTCGGTTAATTATTAATTAACTTACCGCTGATGGTATGGGGTAGGTAGTGGTCGGCGAAGCCAAAGATGCCGTTGAACTGCAGGTAGAAGCCCGACCGGTTCTCCTCGGCGGCGGGGGTGTCGGTCGGCAGGCTGGTCGCCGGATACAGCAGCAGCTGGGCGGCCACCGGGTGCTTGCCCTCGTCGCGCCGGCGCATGCAGACGGCCGTCGCCAGGTTCCCGCCGGCGCCGTCTCCGGCCGCGACCAGGCGCGTACGGTCAACCCCCCTGTGCTGGGCCGCCCCGTCGAGCACCCAGTCGATGACGGCGTCGAACTCGTCGAGCTGTGTGGGATACGGGAACTCGGGTGCCAGCCGGTAGTCGGGGGCGAAGATCTGCAGATTCAATGCTTCAGCAGCCGCTCTTTTTTTTTTTTTTTTTTTTTTTTTTTTTTTTTTTTTTTTTTTTTTTCGTTCCATTCCCGCGTCCCCGCAGTTGCAGACAACAAAATGGTTATTCAATTAAAATCAATCATGATCATGGGTCAGGGATGACTAGGACCTACGATGCAGGCCGACTCCTCGGCGAGGAGCCTCAAGCCGTTCTCGAACTCGTCCACGCTCCCGGTGCAATAGCCGCCGCCGTGAAAGTAGATGATGCCCCCCATCTTGCCCTCTCCCCTCCTGGGCTCCCCGTTGTTGGGATAGAGGACCCGGATCGGGATGGTCCCATGGGGCCCTCGGATGGCGGTGAACTCGACATCGCGGATGGGATTAACCTTGAACTTTGGGAGCCTGTGGAGGGCAAATACCTCCATGTGCTTCCGGCGTTCTATGATGTACCCTTGGGAGCCGCCGAGTTCGAGGTCCGGATGGTTGGCCAGGAAGTCGGCTATGTCTCCGTTGACCCTCGGGGCACGAGTGCCGACCTCGGGCACCACTATGTCGAGCGCTTTGCCATCGCTCATGTTGACCTCAAATGGAAACTGTCTAATTATCTCAAAGGTTAGGATTCTTGGCAGGAAGGGGGTAAGGGGTAATTACAGAGACACAGGGGCAAAAACTAGTATCGGTAAGGTATCTCATAGTGATCAGGGACTTTGGTGTGTTCTATGCGTGCTTACTCACCCGTGTGTGTGCACGTGTGTGTATGTGTGTGTGTATGTTTCCTGGTTTGATGCTCATCATGATGGTCGAGGGGTGGGCCTACTGGTGTACGGATGTACTCCGTATAGGTGAGGTAAACTACGACGTAAGTTTGGGGAGGGTGGGGCCAATTTGGCCACCTTGTACCCACTTGATCTGTTCATCTCATCTCTTTTGGGATGACACCGCCTGCTTACACGTGCTCGCTAGTTAGTTAAAGATGCACCTACGAAGAATATTAATGTACGGAGTACATAGTACTTTCAGAATATTGAGTCGCTTCACCGAATTATGTGAGCACCTGACCAAGCATATAATTTGTATTTTTTTTTGTAGGTTCATAAATACGGCTACTTAATTGGTACCTAGAAACCTTTGACAACTAATTACCTGAATTATTGGTTTTACCACGCCTGTTGCGTCATTCTATGAGCCCAGCGTCGTTTCCTACGATCCTGCTTCTGAAAACCACAGCGACCATCACGAATTGAATGGTGAATCGAATCGACCATCCAAGTGTTGATCCTAGTGTAAACTTTGATATCTTGGCCATCCTTCGCCGAGCTGTCGCTTCCCTGAGAAGTGGCCAATGGGGCAAGCTTATTGACGGTTCCCAGTCCCACATGGCCTTTTTTTTTTCTTTTTGCACAATCCAATCATTTTCAATTGCTGCCAATGGGAAGTTGTGACGGCCGGCCTCATTGGCAGCACGCCCCCCCGGAACACAAGGCGCACCACCTATCTGTCCTGTCTGTCCTGCCTGTCCTATTACCTGTCCTACCAGTGTTATCCTCGCCGAATACGGGGCCTGTACAACGGCTTCCCACTTTGCACTGCGGCACCATGATCTCCTGGAACGCGATGCGCCTCGTCTGACGCGATCAGGGTCGGTCCCCCCATGTTGTTGTGTGTGTCGATGGACGAGTCGCTTCTTGTTGTTTTGGGAGCCGGCGCCGGGGGAGCGCTTTTGCAACGACAACAACGACGCTCGGCACCGTCCGGGATAACGGCCAGTGAGTTAATTAATATCACCAACCCCGTACAGATTATCTCTGAACCCATTTTTTTCGTTCGGTAGTAATTACCCACGATACCACCCGGCCTGTCCGCTTACCTGCCTGACTTTGGTAATATTAATTAGTTACTGGAGGCGATGCGGGACACGAGCCGCGAGGGACTGGTTTGGGTTGACCACGGCCTGGGCCCGGAGGCGCAGTGGACGCGGGAACCCGACCTGGGAGCCATCAAGCGCGTCTGCCGCCGCCACCTGGGCATCCCCGAGGACGCCGCCGAGGAAGCGCTGACGGTCTCGTTCCACCGCGACGGCGCCTTCAACAAGCTGTACCGGGTCGACTGCGGCCGGCGCCGCTTCATGCTGCGCGTGTCGCTGCCCGTCGACCCCCGCAACAAGACGCTGGGCGAGGCTGTCACTCTAGAGCTGGTCCGCCGCAAGACGGACGTGCCCGTGCCGGCCGTCGTGGCCTTCGACGCCTCCCGGAGCAGCGAGATCGGGTACGAGTGGCTGCTGATGGACAGGATGCCCGGCGTGCCGTCCCACTACCGCTGGCGCAAGATGACCATGGCCCAGAAGGAGCGCCTGACCGCCCGGGTAGCCGACTTCCAGGCCCAACTGCTCCGCTGCGGCGGCCACCATCTCGGCGAGGGCTTCCGGGGCATCGGCACCCTCGGCACCCTGGGCACGGAGCCGGCCCGGTCCGACGCCCACGCCCACGCCCACGCCGGCAGCGCTCCGGAACCCGGGCCGATCGTGTCGAGCTTCTTCTTCTCGGGCCAGCGCTATCACTACCCGGTCCCCCGGGGCCCCTTCAGCTCGAGCCACGACTGGCTCCGGGCCCAGCTCAACGTCATCGTCCGGGAGCACACGGCCGCCCTGGCCGAGGCCAAGACGGACCTCGACAGGGAGTACGCCGAGAGCGCCCTGCGCGTCGCCCGTAAGCTCCTCCGGATGCTGCACAAGATCTTCCCGGCCGTGGTGCACCCGCCCGAGCGCACCGTCATCTGGCACGACGACTTTTCGCTCCGCAACATACTCGTCGACAACAGCGGCAACATCACCGCCGTCATTGGGTGGTATGTAGAGTCATTCTTCTCCTGATTGATTTTTTATTGTCTTGTCGGCCTGCTCCTTGCGTCCTTCTTTGCTCATTTGGAGAAGCGGGAGAGTAAAAAGGAACGATGAAGGAAAAGAAAAAGAGAGAGTGGGGGGGGGGAAGAGGAAGAGAGAAAACACTAACAAGGAACGGCAGGGAATGCGCCTCGGCAATGCCACGGTGGGTGGCATCCCAGGTACCCGAGTTTCTGCGAGGCGCGGCGAGGGAGACGGAGCCGGACCGCAACTGCTACACGGACGTCGACAAGGGAGCTGCCCACGCCGCCGTCAGCGATGGTCCGGGAGAGGGCGGGGACGATGATGATGACGATGACGACGACGACGGGCTCGACAACGAGGGCAAGACGGAGCTCTACTGGATCCACCTGATGGAGTACGAGCAGACGCAGCTGCGCAAGGTGTACGCGGCGCGCATGCGCCAGCTCCGGCCCGACTGGGACCTCGAGGTCGAGGAGAGCGCCCTCAAGGTCGACTTCCTCGGCGCCGTCGCCCGCTGCGCCGCCGGCTTCTACCTCCGCCGCATCGAGCAGTGGGTCGACGCCGTCGAGCGCAGAGAGTACCTCCCCCTGATGGAGGTCCTCAGGGTCGGCATGCATCAGGCGGACGGTGCGAGAGCAACCCAAGGCAGGCGCTAGATCGGCGGTCACGGGCTCAACCACTACCCTCACTCTCGTGAGCAGGTCATCATGAGAATTGTGCTCCTCCTCTTTTCCTTGTCCTTTTTAAGTTGTAGGATATTTATTTAGGCCCTGGTACCTCCTATATGCCTCCAGTAATTTGGGAGAGCGATCTATTTTCGTCACTACTCCCAAGAGTTAATTGTATTCCGAGTTCACGATCCATAGTGCCCTATTACCCCGTGCCGCTGCCTATCGTTAGACACATTAATTATAGAACTATTTAACCACACTATAGTAGCGGCCTAGGACTGCTCGAGAACCTGAGGTAACACTTGGCAGGTATTATAAGCGCCCCCTACGCCCCCCAGGTCATACCAAGACGTAGTCTAGTAGTTAGACGTATTCGATAGGAATAGCGTGTATAAAGTACTCAACGGACCGAATAGGTAAAACAGAGACTTGTTAAGGTTTATCTTCGTAATGATGGAAGGTGGAAGTCTGGGAAGTGGAAGCAGGGAAGCGAGGGCCTGCAGATGTGCCTACAGCCCACTCAAAGAAAGGAAAGGACGATCTGCAGCCACGAAGGGAGCCACAGGCAGGTGGTCGTACCTGCCGTATTAAAGCATGATTTCTAGTTTTTGCGATAACATGCTACTGTTTAGGAGTGTGCCCAATACGACTATTATTGGACTTGTAGACCGTATGACCTGAAATCTGGCTAACGATAAGGTACTGTCTAACTTAGTGGTGTGCCCGGCGCAACTCATGGGTGTGTTGACGTTTGGCGGTCACAGGGGTGCTTCTGTGAGCCCCGTCGCCGCGCCACGCTTCACGGTCGAGCGCGCAAAAAAATAAAAAAAAAAATAAAAATAAAAATTAAATAAATAAATAAATAAATAAATAAATAGAAAATATATATATTATGGTAGGCGCCAGCCACATTCGGCGGCCAAAACAGCACTTTCTCGACTAAATATGTAGCTTTTGGTCTGTTTCAGTCTAATTACCATGTAATCAAAAGATCAAACGGAGGCACTTATGCTTCCAACGACCTTACCATCAAATGTGTCCCGAAAGACTTCATAGTTGCCCTCGTTCCTCCGGTCAAACACGGCGAACCAGATCTCCTTGAACCAGCCGCCCCCGAACTCGGCCTCGCTGAGCACCTCGTCCCAGCACTTTGCCACCTCCTCGGGCGGGTTCTTGAACGCGCCGCAGCCGATGGCCCCCAGGACGAGCATCGTGTGTCCCCGGGCGCCGGCCATGCGGAGACACAGCCGCATCTTGTCTTTTGTCAGGTCGCGCGCGGCAGGGTTGGCAAACACCAACGGTCCCCGGGGTGCTTTCTTCGCCTCCTTCTCGTCTCTACCCTTGTTGTCGCGCCCGCGCTGTGCTCGTTGGTCCCGCCCCAACGCTGCGCCAGTTTTGGATTGAGACTCCCCCTTACTAGCACCACCGCCGGGCCCCTCTGCCTTGTTCCCGTCTGCACTCTCCCCCTCGGTGTTTAGCACCGCTTCCCCGGCAGGCCTCACCTCAGGCCTCCGGATGCCCGCCACGCTCAGCACGCTCATGACGGGCAGCTCGGGCTCGGGCGTGCGGGGGACCATGAGGCGGTGGTCGGCGGCCATGGAGCGGCGGAAGACGACGACGTCGCGCGTGTACAGGCCGGCACGGGGCTCGATCGGGTAGTGCAGGTCCCGGCGCAGCGACGCGGCCAGGGTGCTGCGGAAGCATAGCGCCTCCTCCTGGGCCGCCGCGCCCTTGAGCCAGCCCCCGCCCGGGCTGCGCTCCGACGCCATGTTGAGCACCGCCACCCGCCCCGCCGTCGCCGCGTCCAGGTTCTCCGGGGCCGACGCGCTCGCCCGGAGCTGCTCCACTCGGAGGGCCTCCTCCGCTTTGGCCGTCAATGGTGTCGTCGCCGTCGTCTTCGTCTGCTTCGGTGATGATGATGGGACTCCCAGCACGGCTGAGGGCATGGCCAGGGCGGCGTCGAACGTGTCCTGATTGAAGACGCGAAGGACGGTCCCGCAGGCCAGGCCGGGCTTGTCGCTGTCGTCGCTGCTACCACGCGCGAGTGCGAGCCGGAAGCGCGGGCACTTGGACGGGTCGAGGGGCGCAAGTTCCGAGAGCTTGAGCTTCTCGCACTTCGTCGTGTCCAGGTGGGGCAGCTTCGCCGCGATGGTGGGCGTGAGCTCCTGGGTCTCCTTGGCCACGGCGGCGAGCGCCAGGCGACGCGGGTTTTCGTAGTACTTTTTCCTCCACATCGTGATGCTGGTCGAGTTCTCACAATGATTCTCTCAGAGAATGAAAGTTGGCGTTTGTGTGTTCGATGTGTTCCCAAGGTCTTTTGTGATTTGAACTTGTTGACTTCAGGTCGAGCATGTCTTCATTTTGTTCACTTCTATACCTAGGACTCAGAACAAACTGAGTCCTAGATCATCACTTTGTGAGCATACCGGTAGTTTTGTGACTTCCTTTTCGGTCAACCAAAACAGTTACTCCGCCTTGACGAGGGGCTGCGCCTGTTTCGCCGGTGTGCGTCACAGGGGAAGGCACCGCCAAGCATCGTTTCCTGATCCGGCAACGCATCAACTTCAGGCAAGCGTTAGTTACTGCAAGGCGTGCCGAATCAGGCGACCTTTGCGGGAAGGTCTAGACCCGGGGACCCTAACCCTTGTCTTCCTTTCCCCATGCTCCCCTGTGCTGTCGGGAGGTTAGGTACCTTTAATCCGTATATCGTAGTTAGTTGCATGGTCGGTGGAGTTGTCGACGTCAAAACACTCCTATCAACTCGTAGGCAGCACTTTTTGCCTGAAAGTAGCTCCGCGCAAGGGTGCTTCCGAAGCTTCGGTCGTTTTCCAAGGCTCGCAAATCGGGTTTAACTCCTTCCCCTCATCGCCAGCCTGCAGTTGACAAACTTAAGGTCAATCCAAAACAACAACAATAACAACAACAAAAAAAAAAGAAAACAGAAAAGAGTAAAAATAAAAATAAACTTGATATCTTTAGCTCTTGAAGCAAGCGTTTAGCGCCCTTAAGTAGGTTCTCGGCATTCCCCTCTAATTAACTATTTAACCTAATCCACCATCGCAGTCCTGGTAATTAATTATATCACGCCACATATTATATACCACACACACAAACGCACACTCACACCCCCCATCTCAGAAGACAGACCCAAAAAAGGAAAAAAAAAATGCCCGTCTACTGCATCACCGGCACCAACCGCGGGCTGGGGCTCGAGTTCGTCCGGCAGCTGGCCCGGTCGAGCGACAACACCATCATCGCCGGCGTCCGGTCGCTGGCCTCGACGGACCTGAGCGACCTCAGGGCGGCGGCGTCGCCGTCGACGCACATCCTCGAGTGCGACACGGGCAGCCTGGCGTCGATCCACGCCTTCGCCAAGGCGGCGCGGCTCGCGCTGGGTGAGGACAGGAAGATCGACTACCTGATCAACAACGCGGCCGTCAACCTGGCTTCGCACCAGACCTCGCTCAACCTGGGCCCGGACGAGCTGCAGGCCCAGATGGCCGTCAACGTGATCGGCCCGGCCAAGACGCTCGAGCTGTTCCTCGACGCCGGCCTGCTCTCCCAAGACGTCCGCGTCCTCAACATGACCTCGGGCCTGGCCAGCCTCCACCTCACCGCCCAGAGCCCGGCCCGCAAGTGCGCCGGCTACTCCATCACCAAGGCCGCCCTCAACATGCTCACCCTCCACCAGGCCGCCGACCTGCGCAGCCACCTGCCCGGCGCCGTCGTCGTCCTCGCCGACCCGGGCTGGGCCAAGACCCGCTTGGGCGGCGAAGGCGCCGTCATGGAGCCCAGCGACAGCGTCGCCGGCGTCCTCAAAGTCCTCCACGGCCTGCGCCCCGAGGACTCTGGCTCCTTCTTCAGCCACTCTGGTGACAAGATTCCTTGGTAAATGAAAAGAGTGGAGAGGAATATAACGACGCTTTTTTTTCCTCTTCTTTCTTCTTTTACTTTATTTTCTTTTTTTTCTTGACATTCGATAGCTGGAAAATCATAATCATGTAACGCTCCATGTGACATTAGGTCATATGCTGTCTTACTCGCCATCCATCAAAATGACTAAAGGAGGAAAGTTGCGTTGATGTTGATGCGTGAGCTAACTCAAATGGAAAGAAACTTCCTCAAGAAGAACGGAAGGATGATAGGACGGCGGGTTCATAAATGCGTTGGAGTAATGGGACGAGCAAGGGGAACGACAGCACGGTGCAGATGACCGAGAGCACGGCGACGAGAACGAGATGCCAGGCGCTGAACCTCCGGCTGTTGCGGTACGCGTACCCCCGTGGCGCGCCGGGGCCGACCATCTTCTCGATGGGCGCGATCCCCTCCCTCTTGTGCGTCTCGTAGCCGATGCGCATTCCGGGCAGGCCGTCCACGCTGTACGAGTTCTTGTACGCCCAGTACCTGACTCAAGTCAGCACCTGTGATCACCTACCGGTTTACTAATTGCCAATCAGGTAATTAATTTAACCCGGTAATTACTATCCACGCCGATGCCGGGAGGAAAGTAAACGCACCTTTCCCTGCTCACACCCGACGCGCCCTGCAGGAACTTCTCTTCCTTCTTGGCAAACACCTCGTTCAGGGTGGCGCGGAAGCCCTTGAACTCGTAAAAGGGCACCGAGTAGCCGCACGAGGTGGCGACCTGGTGCAGGCGGACGATGATGATGGAGCGGGAGCTCGGGATGACCTCGACGTCGTGCTTCTTGACAAAGTCGTCAAACGTGCTGCCCGCCCCGCCCTGCTCCGGGCTTATTATTATCGGCAGGCGGGTCTCGTGGCCCGGCCGCTCGAGGACGGTGCCGTGGCCGAAGAGGCGGACGATGCGCGGCGGGCCCTCGAACGAGCTGAACAGGACGGTGATGCGCCCGTTGCCCGGCTCGTACAGGTGCGCAATCGTCTCGGTCCCGCTGCCCGTGAGATCCATGTACCAGAACGTCCGGTCGTCCAGCAGGCCAAAGTACGGCCCCCCCTTGGGCGACACGTTGACGTGCCCGGACGCCGCCAGCGGCGCGGTGGCCACCCAGAACATCTTTTGGTCCAGGATCCATTTCATCAGGTACTCTGGAATCGTCTCGAAAAACTGCCCCATTGTGTGTGTGTGTGTGTGTGTGCGTGGATGATGTCTCCTCCTCCTCTCCCTGCTGCTGCTGTTGTTGCTGTTGTTGCAATGGAGGATTTGAAAATTTGCGGCGCTCAAATTACCTTATCTAATTTCTCCTCTCATTACCTCGGTTGATGCATTTTCGATTCACCGCCAGAATCCGTGTATCCTCTGTAGTAAACCGTACAGTTTTCACTGCGGGCGATCAAGTGACTCAGTGCGCCCTTCAATGAGGGCTGATTGGAGTACGTCCGTACTGTACCTCGTCTCGCAGCCAAGTCTCTCTGGCTGGTAGCTAACTAACTACTTGCAGTAAAAGCGGCATGGGATGCAACCCTTCCTGCCAATGAAAATGAGTTTGTCTACTATGTAATTCGTCCGTAGATGGGTCCGCAACCTGGTGTCTCAATTAGGGCCGGATGCCAACGATGTCTCCCAAGTAATCTGCAGTGAGAAGGCTCTTGGGGTAAATACACGGCACCTGGCTGAAGGGCCCTCCAGAAATAATTAACTTAGCAGTTCGTGGCTGTGGGAAAGTCTCAATCTTCGGTACTTGCACAGATCTATCCCACGTGGTTCACATGAGCGTCAGTTTTTAGGAAGATAAGTAAATTTGAGCAAGTGAGTCCAACAAGCGGCCATGGCATTGGCCCTCGTATTATCCTTTGGCTACTAACGTTAGTTACAGCGGACAAGATCACGCAAGTGTGTAAGGAACCAGGCAGGTACATCAGTACAGAATACTTGTATTAATGTCCTGGGGTAACATCGCCCATCTCAACGACAGGGGTTTGAGCACCCCTGAAGGGATGGCGCCAAGATTGGATCGGCAAGGATTGGACCGTCTTATCCCCCCCACCGGCCGTCAATTTAAAGTGAGCTGACGCCTGAACTTTTGCTCTGTCCTTCCCATCGAAGCGCGGCAGGACGACGACGACTGCGCGCCCACCGTCAAACATGAAGCTCGCCACCCTTCTGGCGTCTTCGCTCCTCTGCGCGGGCGTTTGGGCCGCCCCGGCCACCAAGAGCGATGACAAGAGCAGCACCAGCGAGATCGATCCCCACCACGGTTACGTGAACCATGAGGGTCACACGTGTGAGATTATAGACGAGGACGACGTCAAATGCCGGGCGGGCCCAAGCACCGAATTCGAAATCGTCACGACGTTCAATAAGGGTTTCAAGGGCACGTTCACCTGCGCCGAGAAGGGGAAGTGCGTGGTAATAGACGGGTTGGAGAACTGGTATGTGCCTTTGCCTTGTTCACAGTTGCCGCTGGGTGGACGAGCAGATGTTTGGCCCATCAGCTCTCGGCCTATGGCCTACTCGTTAAGATTCCCGACTAACTCCACAACTCCACCCTTGTAGCACATGGGACCTCATCTATATCTTGGGCATTCCTTGCTATGTTAGCGGACATTACACCGACTCTGAATGCGGGGTGGCCAAGTTGGGCCTCTGCTCGGGTGGCTGAGTGATCTGGTCGCATGCAGAGTACATGGAGACATGGGTTTTGGGTGCTGGTTAGAGGTTAAAAGGGGAAGAAGGAAGAAGGAGAGGACGGAAAGCAAAAGGGGGGGAAGCCTCTGCAACACGACTCACCCACTTGCCGAGGACGACATTTTGAACTTCGGATGAGGAATGGACTGTATTAACTCGATGATACCTGTATGAACCGATACCGCGTGCTTGGGCCCTCGGAGTTGAAGATGTGCGGCCTTGTGTGTCCATTGTGCTTGACTCCACCCCTTATGGCTGCACCCAAGTTGTTCGTCCGAATGTGGAAAGGGGCATTTACAGGATGCTTTAACCCTGCTCTAGGAAAGTAAACATCACTGTCTTAAAAACCTGATCTCTTCTGCTCTGACGTTTTTGCCACGAAACTCGCACCCTGTGCGGAAGACTCGTGTCTCATGAGACCTTATTTGTTGCCCCTGAAAAGCCGTGCCTTACCAAAATATGCCTGGGAAAGAGAGTCTGCGCCATCCCTAACAGCAAATTTCTTCAGTAGTCTAGAACTAACAAACCAGGAACCCCACGTGAATGACTTCCTGTGCTGTGGCCCCAGGAGGCTATAGATTCTCGATTGGCATCCTTCAGGTTAGGGAGGGTACTTTGAACCCCCGATCAACCTCGACATTCACCGATGCCCAGGTATGACTGATTTCACAAATCCATTGTCTCGTCATCGTGCATAGTTCCCGGAAGGAGAGCCGTATCGAGCAGTGTGGCTATCTTAACGAGGAGTTCGAGCCGAGCCTCGATCATCGTCCGTTATCAAACCGACGCCCAGAGAACAAGCTTTTCCGCATCACCAACAGCTGTGACATGGAAACGAACCAACCAAGGCCGGCCACCACCCCTGTGCCTACTTACTCTGGCTCATCCGTGAACGCCCAGAGACAGCAACACTTTCCTTTTCTCAGTCGAAAATGGACTGATGGTCTTCTAGTCAGCGTTCTTCCCAGGGAAGGAATTAACAGAGTTTGGTGCTAGCTAGAACTCTGCCGGTATACCAATAACCGCTACACTGGCTGCTGCCGTAGGGATTCGACTGTGTATCGACTTATCGCCTCGTCTTAGTTGCATAGTTAGGTGCCTATCTTAGGTACGTAGGTAGGCAGCCTATGAAGCGAGCACCACGTTACAAGATAGGGTCGATTCCTTCTCGCTGTTAAACGTTAAACTGTGCTCCCATCTTCTCACTCACCTATCTTGCCCGTAGTTGTCAACGACTTATCTGCTTATTATGTATTTGTCTTGTTTCATTCCTTGAATCTTATCGAGTATCCCGCGCTTCATAGCTCAAATCCGTTCTGTTTTGGGACCAGACATCCCATGTCCAAAGGAGCGACATGGAACACTCGCAGTTCTTCAAATACATGTGATGGTAAACTATGTACTAGGGAGCTGAGGAGGCAATCGCGATAATTATATACCTAATTATGTGGTGGACCGGGCCCCACTACGGTTCCGGGCCCCACCAGGGTTCATCTTCCCTGCAGGATGGCCCTGGTCAGCCTCTTCCTTCTTCCTCCATCATCGAACTCCATAGCAGTTATACGAAGATCGTTGATTTCCGCATCCATCCATCCATCCACAACCTACTAACGTTATACCGATCAATCGCTTATCGTTGCTCGTATGCCCGAACACATAGCTCCCCCGGCGCTTTGCAGTTACAGACCCCTGCAGCTAGGTCACCACCAATCAGCATCACGGATCGGAGCACACCCCCAGTGTTAACCGCTTCCCGAGAGCGATAGCTGCTCTTGGCGACTATGCAAGCAGACCATCGATGGGATAATGGGAAGCTTCCCAACCGCCACGTGCCGAGGAAGAACAAGTGCAACCCAAGAGCCATAGTGACAGTGCAGTTCTCATTGTCGCGGGGACCGGGTTCATAATTAAGGACAGTGGAGTGAATACGGATTACACTAGGTGGAGTGGATAATTATGTGGGCAGTAATTAAGTTGGGAATCGACATCTTTTTTGCTACACTAGAGGAACTGGCCTAGGTTCGGCACACGTGCTGTCCCCGGACAGTCCCCTCACCCAACGGTCGTACGTACAGTACATAAATGGGGAGTTGATCTCATACTTCCCAGCCGTTTGTGTGAGACAGGTGAGACCACAGCTCTCTCTCTCTCTCTCTCTCTCTCTCTCTCTCTCTCTTTTCAGAGAACCAGACCAACCGGGCCCCTGGCATCCACCATGGTCGTGCTTCGTTCACTGATATGGTCGGCCTTGGTAATTCCAAGCCTTCAGGCCCCCCAGGGGCATGATGGCTTTGGTTCGGGCCAGGGAAAGGGCAAGGTTGCTCCCGTTAAGCGGATCTCACTCGGTCCTCGGCCGTACTGGCTTGTTGACAAGATGGACGACGGCCCGCTGAAGCAGAAGCTCGCTTCGTGCTCCGAGAAGGAGATGAGGAGGAGCGACTGGAGCATATCGCACCGCGGCGGCGGGACCATGCAGTTTCCGGAGCATACCTACTCGTCCATCATGGCTGGGGTGAGCAATAAGACTCTTCCTTTTCTTTTGCGCTAATTAGCCAGGACATGGATTCAGTGCTCGAGGATTGGTGAATATTCTTGAATCTAACCCAAGACGTAATTAACAGACAAGAATGGGGGCCGGGATCCAAGAGTGCGACGTCACCTTCACCAAAGACAAGCAGCTGGTGTGCCGCCATTCCCAGTGCGACCTCCACACCACCACCAACGTGGTGACCATCCCCGAGCTGAACGCCAAATGTACCGTCCCATTCCAGCCGGCCTCCAACGGCACCGCGGCCAAGGCCAAGTGCTGCACGTCCGACTTCACGCTCGACGAGCTCAAGCGGCTGTGCGCCAAGATGGACTCCTCGAACCCGGCCGCCACCACGCCGGCCGAGTTCTTGACCGGCACCCCGGGCTACCGGACGGACCTGTACGCCAAGACGACGTGCGAGCGGATCCTGACGGTGCGCGAGTACATCGACCTCGTCGACGCCCTGGGGCTCAAGTTCACCGCCGAGCTCAAGACGCCCGAGGTGCCCATGCCCTTCCCGCCGGGCGGCGACTACACGCAGGCCCGGTTCGCGCAGCAGCTGGTGGACGAGTTCAAGGCGGCCAAGATCCGCCCGGAGCGCGTCTGGCTCCAGTCCTTCCTCTACGACGACCTCCTCTACTGGATCGAGGCCGAGCCCAAATGGGCCCGGCAGGCCATCCTGCTCGACGAGAGCGCCACCACCCCGGAGGCCATGCCGCGGGCGGTGGCGCGGCTCGAGGAGTACGCCCGGGCGGGAGTCCGGATCATCGGGCCGCCGCTGCCGTACCTGGTCACCGTCGGGGACGACGGCGAGAAGATCGTCCCGAGCCCGTACGCGCGGAGGGCCAAGGAGCTCGGGCTCGACATCGTCACCTGGTCCCTGGAGCGCAGCGGCTGGCTGGGCGACGGGTCCCATGGCGGCTACTACTACCTCAGCATCGCCAACGTCACGGACAACGAGGGGGACGTGTACAACCTGCTGCACGTGCTGGCCCAGGACGTCGGCGTGCGCGGCGTCTTTTCCGACTGGAGCGCCACCGTCACCTACTACGCCAACTGCTTCGGTCTCATGTTGAGTCGATGACATGGCCTCGAAGAGGACTAAGTACGTGGACGATGCGGGTCTTGCTCGTGTTCGGGAACTTGAAATGAAGCCGAGTCTTAGTATCCCGAGAGGGGATTTCTTGGGACTGCTTGCACCAACTGGCCTGGCTCAAGCTTTGTTGACACTTAGACGAGACAGGAAGGTCGGGTTTGGCTGCTCAGGTCCCTTAATATTAGCTTACTTGAGGTAATTACCTTATATGAAGCAGGGTGTAAGTTCTGAGTTTGTCTCTCCCAGTTGTATCCTAGACCTCTTTTTAGTTCATCGTAACTTGCAATTTGCGTTTTACAATGACTCGGACAGAACTACCAGTAATTACAAACTGCTTTTTTGCATAGCTAGCTTAAGTACCTAGGTATGTATGTATTTCGTTGTAGGTATCAGTATCCGACTAGTAGAGTACCACTCTAGTGGTCCCGCAACCGCTGAAATTAGCCGGCGGTTCAAGTGGCATTAACACCCAGAAACTCAGTTCAAGCCAATGCCGGGCCCACTAACTAGGGACACATTGCATCTTGCTGATCAGAAACACCAGAAACACAATTACTGTCTGGTGAGAAGACTGCCTTCCTCTTGTCCAGACTTTCCGTACCCGGCAGATCTCCCCCATTATTAGCCTCCGAAGATGGCAGATATAGGGCCAGCGACACGGGATCGCCGGTCTCTTCCGTCATTGTTTCTTGCTCTGCGTCTGCCGCTACTCCTGCTAATCGCGTTTCATGTCGCAGCTGCAGCGGCGTCGTCCTCGTGGCGCTCGACGCAATGTCCAAACGAGCCGGGACGGAGACTCCACGAAGCCGCCGAGTCCAAGGACTGCCCCGTCCCGGGGAGGATCGGGATCGTACACGGCGGCGGCGGCAAGGACGATGACGGCAACGCCATGACCTGGACCGTGCCCCCGAGATGCCTGGACCAGGCGTCCAAGAGGGACAACTCGTCTTCCCGGGTGGACTGCCTCTTCACCTCGGCCGAGTTCCGCAACGGCCACGGCATCAGCCTGGTGACCAGCACCACCAGCGCCTCCCATCTGGTCGGCCTGGAAGCCTTTGTCGACAAGCCGATGCCCCAGCCCCACGCCTCCCGTAAGGAGGACGGCTCGCTCGGGCCCGCCTACGAGATCGTTCCTGTTGAGGGCAAAGGCGTGGGCGTGGTGGCGAAGCGACGGATCCGCAGGGGCGAGATCATCATGGTCGATGTCCCCTCCGTCCTGATCGGCATCCCCTTCCTGGCCGATGCCAAGCCGCACCACCGGCGCCGTATCCTCAAGCAGGCGCTGAACCAGCTTCCCGAGGAGACCAGGAACCGGGTCTATACGCTCGGTCGGGGCTCGTCGCCGTACCAGGTGGACGCCATTATGGGCCCGAACACGAACACCGTCGTGATAGCGGACGACGAAGTGCATGTGGGCCTGTTCACAGAGGTTGCGGTAGGTTGTAGCGGACAGAGTTTACTAGATGGCCAGTCTTGCGGGGGAGATTGAAGCTAGGTGGCTAACTGGCACGGGTGTTGACTACTAATTACCCATTAATAATTAGAGAATCAACCATGCCTGCAGACCAAAGTAAGTTTGTTCCCGCCAGTCATTGCTTCTCGGTCACCTCCAATTGTCATCGGAAAATATACTGACAAGACATAGCGCATACTACCGCTTCTCTGAGCGACGGTTGACCATGGAGGTGGTCGCTTTCCGTGCCATTGAAGCGGGGGAGGAGATTCTCATGAGCTGTAGGTCTTTGTCGTCGTCCACTGCCATAATTATTCATCCGTTCGTTATTCGCCGTAATTACAAGGAACTTTATTGACTAATTAACCGTCCACCACAATATTCACTAAAAATTAGATGTGCCCCTGGAGATGCCGGTGGAAGAGCGCCGGCGGTACCTGCGGGACCACTGGGGTTTCGAGTGTTCCTGCTCGCTCTGCCGCGCTTCCCAGCTGGACCTCGACAACTCCGAGGTCTGGAGGAGCAAGGTCAAGAGCCTGAAGGATACGATCCTGAACGCGAGGAACGAGGGCTTCTACCAGAACGCCATCACCATGGCCGAGGAGTGGCTCATGGTCTCCGAGTGGGACATGACCCCGCCCCTGATGGCCGAGTACCACGACACGCTCGCGGACCTGTACTTCTTGAAGGGCGACCTGGTCAACGCCACGAGATACGCTCGCATGGCCGTGGATGGCTGGGTGCGGCTGGGAAGCGTGGATGACGAGCAACTCGAGAGCTCCAGGCTGTTTCTCCGCCGCTTAATTAGATAGTCTGAACCAGCGAAAGAAGTGAACAAAATACCAGACGATACCCGACGGGGAAAATGGGCTCCTGTTCGCTCAAGACCAAAAAACGGGGGTCGAGACGTCATTGCGGCTCGACTGTGTGTCTATTAAGTGTTAATTATTACATGTGGTGAGACCTTTTTTGTCGGTAAACGCGATGATGTGCCCAAATCTCTCGGATTCTCGGCCCTCCACTATGATCCCAGCACCTCGCCGGTTCAGCTGTGGAAAGAAGTGTATTAATTACGGATTACTCTAGAAGCCACTAATTAGAGTTGGAAGGTGGCAGTTGGAAGTATTAATTATGCGCGCCTAGATCTCTAATCATGTTACGCAGCTGACTCACGTCTCGGGCTCAACCCCGCTCATCCCGGCTATGAGCTGCCAATGATACCCATGTGGCGCACACACGAAAGGCGGCATGGCTCAGGGCGCGAGACGTTACGCCATCCACGACCGGTGTTACCAGCCCTGCGTGCCATCGTCGTTGGGGAGGGTCTCTGCGCTTACTGCATGATAGTGTAAGCTGTCGAAGGTGTGTAACTGGGACGGATCTCTGGCTCCTAATTATACAATACTACGATGCTGCTACTCCCAAAGAAAAAAAGTTCAATGAAAATCCGATGTCCCAATGTCAAGGTTCCCACCGCGTGTTATGCTCCCAAGACAGACAAGCAGGCCATCGCCATGCGGTTATTACTTGTCCTTGCCGGCGCCACTGGCCTTGTCCCGGGTGTTCAGGGGCTCGTCAGCTCCCAGGACAGACTGCCCGTCGAGACCGAAGTATTGACTCCCGAGGCCATCGGTGATTTCACCGCCCTCTCATTCGGGGACCTGCACAAGGCTATCTCGGCGCCGCTTCCACGCTGCAAGGCTTTCCCGGGAGACCCGACATGGCCAAGCGAGAGCGAGTGGGCACGGCTCAACGAGACTCTCGAGGGCGCCCTCCTGCAGCCGCTCCCTCCCGCGTCCGTGTGCTACAGCAAGTCCCCGAACTTCGACTCCGAGGCCTGCAGCTTCCTCCTCCGCAATGCGAGCCGGACAACTTTCTACCTGGATGACCCTGTGACCATCCTGACGCAGTGGCCCCAGGGCAACACCTGCCTGCTATCCTCGAATCCGTCCGGCAACTGCACCCAGGGGGGGTTCCCGGCCTACGTGGTCAACGCGACGAGCGTCAAACACGTCCAGGCGGCGGTCAACTTTGCGAGGAATCGCAACGTCCGCCTCGTGATCAAGTTGGTGCCCATTCCCTCTCCCTCAGCGAGATATGCCCTTTTACGCCGGCCCTGAGCTGACCGTTCTGTTTTTTTTTTTCTTTCTTTCTTTTCCGCCGAGGATAGAAACACCGGCCATGATTTCGTCGGGCGAAACACAGGAGCGGGCGCGCTGAGCGTCTGGACGCATTACCTCAAGGGGTTCGAGTTCCTGCCCGACTACGCACAGCCGGGGGGCAGCTACCGCGGTCCCGCCGCCCGGGTGGGCGCGGGGCTGCAGGTCTGGGAGGTGTTCGAGCACGCCCGACGACAGAACGTCACGCTTCCCGCGGCCTCCTGCCTCACGGTCGGGTCGTACGGCGGATGGATCACCGGGGGCGGCCACTCGCCCCTCAGCTCCAAGTTCGGCCTGGGGGTCGACCAGGTGCTGTCTCTGCAGGTCGTCACGGCGGACGGGCGATACGTCACGGCCGACCCGCAGACCAACCAGGACTTGTTCTTTGCCATGAGAGGCGGTGGAGGCAGTACGTTCCAAGCGAATCGTTTCTTCTTCCCCC
>NW_027192577.1:80311-88703 GCF_042370625.1 Thermothelomyces heterothallicus | reverse complement strand
CCTTTTTTTTTTTTTTTTTTTTTTTTAGGTATCCCCCTTTCCTGGGACGAGGAAGAGAGAGCAGAAGCTGACCTTGATACCGGCCCCAGGCACTTACGGGATCGTCACCTCCGCCATCGTCAAGGCCCATCCGGCGATCAACCTGACCATCGCCAGTTTCAGCTTCACGCTCGGGAGTCGCGCGTCGACCGCGCCGGGCCCGAGCGTCACCATCACGCACGCTGAGGTATTCTGGAAAGGCTTCAACGAGGTGTTTGCGTTCGGCATCCCCACAATCGACGCTGGCGGTTATCTCTGGACCAACGCCAACCCGACAGCGGCGGGCGGCGACAACCAGTACCAGATGCAGGTCCAGGTGCAGATGCCGGGGCTGACGCCGGCCGAGACGGCCGCCTTCGTGCAGCCGCTGCTGGACACGCTCAACGGCGTCGGGATTCCCGTCGCCATCGCGACTCCGAGCACCCAGGTGTACGGCAGCCAGACGGGCAGCACCGGCGGGGCGCCGAGCAACGGCTACTTCGCGTCGCGCCTGTTCCCGCGGGCCGTCTTCGAAAACGCGACGCTCTTCGGCGCGGCCATGGAGGCGGCCCGGGCGACGGTCGAGGCCGGGTACCGGTTCCACGGGCTCAACATGGCGCCGACGCTGCGGGCGGGCGGGTACCCGGCAGGGACGGGGGACGCGGCGGCAGTGGCGGGGGTGAACCCGGTGTGGCGCGAGGTCGCCATGCACGCCGACGTGTTCGCGAGCGTCGACATGGGGGCGCTGACGCCGGCCGAGGGCCGCGCCGTCCAGCGGCGGCTCGACGGCTACATGGCCGCCATCCGGGCGGTGACCCCGGGAGGAGGCGCCTACTTCAACGAGGCGGACGTGCTCGAGCCCGACTGGCAGCGGAGCTTCTTCGGCGCCAATTACGCCGCCCTGGCGCGCATCAAGCGCCGGTGCGACCCCTGGCATGTCTTCTGGGCTCCGACCGCACCCGGAAGCGAAGCCTGGGCGGTCCAGGTGCCCGACGAGCTGCTGCCGACGCAGAACGGCCGGCTCTGTCGCGTGTAATTAGTGCCCTCCACCCCACGTAAAAATTGATCATCTCTGATGTAGTTCGCGTGTAATTCTAATTAACCGTGGCTCAAGCTTGGGTTATTGAAGCCATTTCGATTCCGTCGAATGTTGTCAACGCGACATATTAATTATCTAGGGATGAGCGCCCTGAAAGTCCTCTAAGCTCTAACCACGATTGTGTTGCTGCGCCCTGGCCGAAGGACCCGCTGTGTAGTTCCCTCCAACGGGCGGCATGAAGAGAGCAGGATTCAGCCACTTGTCGAAATCATAGCCCCAGTCCAACGAATCCAACGCGAGTCCAACATCGCCCTCTGGTGACTGTGTCGGCGGCACTTGGGGCACAGGACCGATGCTGTTCCACTGGATGCCCAGACCGCTAGCATCAAGACCTAGCTGTGCTTCGAGCTCGTCCAAAGTTATGTTGCTGGCTCCCACCACCGTGCCCGGAGACGAGTGAGGCTCTGAACCCGATCCCGGGTCCGTGCCTTGAGATAAGAGGGGCGTGAGGGTCGGCTCGCTGCCGCTCGCAGTCCTTCCCGTCTCTGCATGCTGCTGTGGACCGTACTCGCTCAGGGGCATCTGTGACTGTCTGTAGAGGGTCAGAAGCCTGGGTTGCAGACTCAGGACAATGTCGGCGACGCGGGGACGGATTCGCTCCTCGATGTCCGGGTATTCTTCCCGGAACAACGTCTCGAGCTCCCGCCGCACGAGCGTGGGCATCTCTCGCCGGATAAAGGTGGCGTAGTCCTCCAACTCGCCTGAGAGTCCCGAGTTGTGGTTATCCCCGCCATCCTCGGATTCGCTGTAGTCTATTCAACGCGGCGCCGTAGTCAGGATCTACTTTGTCTTCTTCAAGCTCATGATTAGAGCCGATCAAACTTACATGGCGATGGAATGGTGTCCGGGTCGTCGTCCGGAAACAGGATCATGTAGATCTCCCGCCACTTCTCCTCGTCAGTCATGTCCGCATGCGTCTTCTTGCGGCTTCGCAGCTTCTTTTCCTGTTCCTTGGTAAATCCTTCCTGAAGCGTTCGGTTGCTTTGGATGGGGCACGGCGGCTCTTGTTGCAGATGTGCCTGGAGCTGGGCGTCCGTCTTAAACGGTTCCCAACACCGGGGGCATTGGATGGGAAGGGGGTGCCGTCTGTAGAGGTGCGTTCTGTGATTGTTTGTCAGCGTCCGGGAGACCCGTTGACATATATCCTGGCTGCGGAAACGACATACTTGACCCGGTGAACCTCGTCCCATCCCGGCCCGGGACACGAAGTCCACTTGCGATACTTCCTCGGGTTCCTCTTAAAATAGGGGCAAGCAAACTTTGGTAACCCTCTCCCTCTCTGAACGGCAGCGTTTGAACTTCGTTTGCTCTTCTTGCGCCTGCCGTCACCGTCTGCTTCCTGCTCCACCTCCAGCAGACCATCTGGGCTCGAAACCTCCGGACTAGCTGCTCGCTTCACGTTCTGCTTCACTCGCAGCAGACCTCGTTCCTCGTTTGGTTGCGGTTCAGTTGCAGGAACATGCGATGCCGAGGCAGCAAGAGCCAGGTTGGTAGCATATGGTGATCGGTGGAAATCGGGTGCCGCAACCGTAGTAGATTCGAAGGCTGAGTCGGAAGAGAAAGCCCCGGTCACGGTATCGGGGCGTGGAACGGCTGACGAGAAGTCCCGTAGGCTGGTAATAGCCGAAGAGGGGCCCTCGCTACCACGCTCGGCATTGGTATTCGTGGCAACGTTCGAGAAGGTGCGCACAGGCGGGCCCCCTGATCCCCTGGCCGCCTGGAGTCGGGCGGAAGCTTCCTGCCTCCGGGTAAGATGATCGGGTTGGCCACTGTTACGGCTCGACGGCGCAGCAGGCCAGGATTGGCCGGGTAAGATGGCCCCTTGATGAGCGATGCTAGGTGATTGCTGGGTAGGAGGAGGAGGAGGAGAAGGAGGGGGAGGGGCGACAAAAAGATGATGAAAGTGGATTGGCATGGGGGCTGCGGGCAAGGGGGGCGGAGGCGGGGGCGGGCCTGAAGTCCCTGGAACCGGCCCGGGCGTCGGCGGCTGCGATCGGGGAGGCGCTGGAGGGGGAGCATACGCTGCGCCAGGTGCCGGTGGCCCAGTCTGGGGTTGAACCCATCCCTGGGGGATGCTCTCTTTCTTCAGTGCCCATTTGCTCCGTGACTGCGCGAGGTGCGTCTCTGGGGTTTCCGTCTCAGCCTCCTTCTTGACTGTCGGCCGAGCTGTTCTCCCCCCGATCGTAGCGATTTTGGAGTCGAGAGAGGCACGGAAACTCTTCATGATGCACTCGATCATCTCTGACCGTTTTCGTTCCAGGGGACTCTGCTCACGGGTATCGTCATCCAAGTCCGGGTCGGGCGACTCATCGGTCGAGATGTCCGATTCCACGTCGCCGTGATTGACTTCATTCCCGCCCGCCACGGCGGGGGCGCCTTGGGAGTGTTGCCCTTCATCGTCGTGACTACGCGCTGGTGATGGCAGAGTTTCCGCTTCTTGGGAATCCTGATGCTGGAGGCGCGAAAAGTCGTCGACCAGACGGGCAATCTGAGTGTCAGAGTCATCTCTTATCGTTTGTTGTTGGTTTTGTCGGGACTCTGTAGCCCTGTAGATAGGCGGGGAGCTGGCAGTTCGTTCATCTGAACATAGACGAGCTCCGGGTCCTCCTGCTATGTTGAGCCCAGTCAAGTCGTGTTGCTGAGCGTTGGACATTCCGTGCTTCCTGAGACGTCGAGGGGTAGTTGGGCTGAGAAGTTTCAACTCGCGCGAGAATACGGGAACTGTCTCAGGTGGTGAACCCGACAAGAGCAACGGGTATAGGGTTGTTCTCAACTGCCATTAATTAGTTGGTGAGGCAGCAGCATTCTAGGACAGGCACCCGAGTTCTGTTGTGCAGTGGATCCCGTAATTATCCTCCTTCAACTCATGGCCCTATCTCTAGGCACCCACACCGCGGGGTATGGCCCAACCCACGTGACCCTAAGTAGGAAGTAGCACCTAGAGGTAGCTGACCGATTCCTCGCCCTAATAATTAATTAGTGGTGAAGGTCAGACTGGAGAGTTGAATATGGCCAAAAAAAAAAAGGACCATGAAGTGAATCTTGAGCGCACTCAAGCTTCGTGGTCATGAGAACGAACGCTCGCTATGTCAGGTACCTCCAAGGTAGTTCGATAATTTGGTTGGGTTATAGCTTGGAAGTCCTTTAAGCACCCCCGTTGAGCACCCTGGGGTCCCCAAATCTTCCTCTACAAGTCCTTCGTGACTACATTTTCGTTCGCATATTAATTAATTATCTAGCTATTCAGCACTGTAGTATTTCAATTTGGCTGATTCAGTCTTAAAATTTATCACATATTGTAGAATGCCTGTTTCCCTGTTCTTGACATCCCACTGGGATCAATTAATTAATACTGCATCACATCAGGCATTCTCTGAATTCCAAGTATTTTTTTTTTTTTTTTTGGAAGACTAGGTGATTATTAGTTTATGTCAAAGAATGCTCACAATGCTGCTGCTCTCAGAGCATATCCACAGTTCATACAACAACAGAGCTTGATGGCATATTGCTCGCGGGGATTGTCTCTCCGGCCCTATGAGGTCGATTATTTCGAGTTGTTTCCAAGTTCGCCGTCAACAGAAACTCCACCGGCCGGGAAAAAAAGGAAGGGAAAAGGAAAGAAGAAAAAGGACGGAGAGGGATATCTGATCACCCGAAGAGTTTTATCCCACAACAACATGCCACAGTAGTCAAGATTTGGGGAGATAGTATTGCCTTCAAGCTCTCCCAGTGAGCCACAGAACATAACCCAAAGCCTTCAAGAACCCGCGCCAGAGGAAGAACATCAGGCCGGTGCTGTGACCCCACTTGATCCGCGATCTCGACGTTGCGAGCACCTTGGTAGCCCGAGGGACGCTTACGGCGTCGTACTTTCGGACCGCATCCACGACCGAGTTCGCCGCCGTCAGCTTCTGAGCCAAATCCCAACCGTCCTTCAGAGCCAAGCTGGCCCCGTATCCCGCAAAGGGGCTGACCGCGTGGTTGCTGTCTCCGATAAACACGACAGGCCCCGTCTTCGCCAGGTCGTGAGAAAACGGTTTCTTGTCTCTTGCCGGCAAGCAGAAGACTTCCTTGGGATCGGTGGCGGAGCCGACGATGGTTTGAAACAGCTCTCCCAGCATGTGACCCTTCTGGAGAATCTCATCGAGCAGAACCCGCGCGGTTTCCTCCGAGGTTGGCGGTTTGATGGTCTGCCGAGGCGTCGACTCGCGGAAGCTGAACGCCCACACGAGCCTATGCTTGTCGACGGGCGAGTAGAAGCAGGAGACGCCGCGGCCACCGGACACCTGCTGGCCCCAGTTCTCGCCCAGAGGTGGCGGGATGCCTTCCGGGAAGTGGGCCAGCCCACCCATCTGGACGGCGCCGGCGTACTGCAGCACATCGTCTGGACGCAGGCTCGCCCTGATCTTGCTGCTCGCCCCGTCAGCCACCACCAGCAGGTCGCACTCGACCGTGGACTCTTGTGACCCCTGGCTGTCCGAGACGCGGACCACCACCTCCCCGCTCTCGGACTTGGTGGCCGATAGACAGGCAGTCCCCCACCGAATCTCGTCGGTCACGGCACCGAGAAGCGTTTCGCGGAGGTGTTTCCTCGCAATCCGGATGCCGGATGTCGGGAGCCCGGGAGCCGGGCGCAGGCGGACGCTCAGGACCTGGCTCCAGTCGGCATCCCAGAGCTTGAAGGCGCCCTTCTCGTTCATACCCAGGATCGCGTGCCCGAGGATCTCGTCCAGCAGACCGAGATCTCTGAGCGCAACCAGCCCGCCTGTATCATCAGCGCCCGCGAGCGAGAGGCTGTATCCCTCGCGGCCCAGCATGTCCTGTTTCGTGTCGCGCTCGAAGATGGTGACTCGCGGTGGCGGCACGCCAGTTGGCCAGAGCTTGCGAAGGGCGACGGCAAATGACAGGCCCGCCATGCCGGCACCGGCAACAACAATGTGCCGCCCAGACAAGAAATGGGTGCCCGTTGTCATGGCGGCTCGCGAGAGATTTTTCCAAACGAACAGGAGGGCTACACCGAAGCGAGATTTGAAAAAAAAATTACCTGTTAATCAGTATCAAGATTAAGATTACCTGACGTGTGATGGCGATAAGAGAAAGAAAATGACAGCTGGAAACGTGTCAACGATCGGAAAGCGGAAATTCGAGTCGCATTCCAGCCTCTTTATCCCCCATCGTGGCTGCGCGGCCACGCGGCCCAGCAGACAGCCAAGTGAACCGAAACAGAAACAGCCCTGGAAAGGCTTCTCAGGCCTACCTATTGTAGATAATCCGTACTTTGTTACGTATGCTCGGACATCGGACAACTTCACTGTGCGATACTTGTCTGTGCTGTGCTAAGCACTTGTAGTGGCTTTGAGAGGAACTTAGTGGCTGGCGAAGCTGCATGACGTAAGCACAGTGTTGGTTTGGCAGACCGAAACCCAACAGACAAACCATTCGATACTCTAACTCCACTTCCTCGAACGCACGTAACCAATTTTGATCGAGAACTCACAATACCTCCGTACAACAAGTCGTCATCGGGAATCACTTCATTATCGCTTCATATCTAGAACTCGTCTCGAACCTTCGGTGTGCTCTTCAAATTTACACACTACCGCAGCAAAACATAGAACTGGCACCTCTGGACGCCTTCCACTTGCCGATTGCACGGGTAACAGTAACAATTTGGTTGCTTAGTTAACTGTGCTCTGACGGCCCGTGCGGGGCTTGTCTGCCGAGGGCATCCAACAAAGCATCTCGTAAGGTATCGGCGACTTGCACGTACCAGAGTAAACTACAGATATATCATACCTCTTTCCAACGGGACTCACATTGCCCAGCGGTGACAGCCCTTGGGCTACGGCCTCGACCGACCGCCTCCGCAGTCCAGACCTACAGCATCGCGGTATCGAACCTCGGAGCCTCTGTGGGCAGGTCGATCAGGTACACTGGCAGCCCGGCGCCTTCGATACAAGTCCCCGCCGCGAGCGGAGCGCGCAACATGTCATTCCCCAACATCTACACACATCGCAAGGTGGCCGAGGCAAAGGCCAAGTCGTGTGACATCTGCTACAAGCTTAGCTCCAGCGTGCTGATCACACCCGACAACAAGGTCCGCCCGGCCGCGGCTCACCAGAGCTGCCCACCATCGACACCCTCTGACGCTCTCTGACTGGCAATTCGCAGGACTGGTTCTACATCTGTCCCGCGCACCTCAAAGACCCCGGGTTCTGCACCCCCAAGATCGACCAGGCCGCCATCGAGGCTCGCAAGAAGCGCGAGCTGGAGGAGGAGATTGAGCGCGTAAAGAAGGAATACAAGGAGAGGCAGAAACAGAAAAAGAACGAGAAAAAAAAGGAAGAGGAAGGGAAAGGGGAGGCCAAGTCGGGCGACGACGAGAGCAAGGACGACAACAAGGCCGATGAGGACAAGAAGCAGAAGGTGCCAGAAAAGACGGAACCGGTCAGCAATCCTGACGGCCCCCTCCTCCACGCGACGATGCTCAGCGCTGTCGGTTACTGACTTGACTTGAAATACGGATACACGCTGCAGAGCAGAAGCGGTGCCTCAACCTCCCCGGTCGCGGTAGAGGAGGAGCCACGAGTATTTGAGTTGAAGAGGTGGGAAATATCCTGTCCCCGTCATCACTCAGTTCACCCGATTCCTCTCTCTTGCTGATGCAGCAACCCCCGCGCAGCACCTTCTACAATCGACGGCTGAGCAAAAAGAGACAAGCCGAGATTGCGAAGCGCAACTTCGAGACCATGCAGGATCCCAACTTCTTCCCGTCAGTGCCCAAGGGCTTTCCATGATGCGCACCCCTGCCGAACGCTCCTGCCCAGCCGCCCACAGATTCCCTACCAAGCATACATCGAAGACGGGTTGGTGACGAGATCTGCCTGACAATCAACCCCGGATAGCGCGGTCCCGGCCATGGCACGTTTCAAGCGCGGGGGGCATCCAACATTCAACCAGCACCCCCACTACTTTCTGCCCAGGCTGTCTTGTCGGCATTTCCGGGGCTAGATAGGGGATTTTTTCCATCCTAACAAAAACGCCGTGAGATGGCAATGTCGGTTGATTCTGGATACGAGGGCCTCTTCCCAAACATGAGATGGATTTGAGCGCCGCCTAAAGTTTCGGAGGGAAGCACTTCGAGCTTGAACCGAATGACGGCACACATACACGCATATGAACGGAGTACGGATCACACTTATCCACTCCAAGCGTGCAAATTTCTTTCCTTTTCTTTCTTTCTTTTTCTTTCTTTTTCTTTCTTTTTCTTTCTTT